>NC_134516.1:2156726-2399226 GCF_027942865.1 Odontesthes bonariensis
TCATCCTAAAAACACCCTGAAACCATCCTGAAAACACCCTGAAAACACCCTGAAAACATCCTGAAAACACCCTGAAAACACCCTGAAAACATCCTAAAAACACCCTGAAAACACATGAAAACATCCTGAAAACATCCTAAAAACATCCTGAAAACATCCTGAAAACACCCTGAAAACATCCTAAAAACATCCTAAAAACATCCTGAAACCATCCTGAAATAACCCTGAAAACATCCTGAAAACATCCTGAAAACACCCTGAAAACATCCTGAAAACACCCTGAAAACACCCTGAAACAATCCTGAAAACACCCTGAAACCATCCTGAAAACACCCTGAAAACACCCTGAAAACATCCTGAAAACACCCTGAAAACATCCTGAAAACATCCTGAAAACACCTGAAAACACCTGAAAACATCCTAAAAACATCCTGAAAACACCCTGAAAACATCCTGAAAACACCCTGAAAACATCCTGAAAACACCCTGAAACCACCCTGAAACCATCCTGAAAACACCCTGAAACCATCCTGAAAACACCCTGAAAACATCCTAAAAACATCCTAAAAACACCCTGAAAACACCCTGAAAACATCCTGAAAACATCCTAAAAACATCCTGAAAACACCCTGAAAACATCCTGAAAACACCCTAAAAACATCCTGAAAACATCCTAAAAACACCCTGAAAACACCTGAAAACATCCTGAAAACATCCTGAAAACACCTGAAAACATCCTGAAAACACCCTGAAAACATCCTGAAAACACCTGAAAACATCCTGAAAACATCCTGAAAACATCCTAAAAACACCCTGAAAACATCCTAAAAATATCCTGAAAACACCCTAAAAACATCCTGAAAACATCCTAAAAACATCCTGAAAACACCCTAAAAACATCCTGAAAACATCCTGAAAACATCCTGAAAACACTCTGAAAACACCCTGAAAACATCCTGAAAACATCCTGAAAACATCCTAAAAACACCCTGAAAACATCCTGAAAACACCTGAAAACATCCTAAAAACACCCTAAAAACACCCTGAAAACACCCTGAAAACATCCTAAAAACACCCTGAAAACATCCTGAAAACACCCTGAAAATACACCCTGAAAACATCCTGAAAACATCCTAAAAACACCTGAAACATCCTGAAAACACCCTGAAAACACCTGAAAACACCCTGAAAACATCCTGAAAACATCCTAAAAACACCCTGAAAACATCCTGAAAACACCCTGAAAACACTCTGAAAACACCCTGAAAACATCCTGAAAACATCCTAAAAACACCCTGAAAACATCCTGAAAACACCTGAAAACATCCTGAAAACATCCTGAAAACACTCTGAAAACACCCTGAAAACATCCTGAAAACATCCTGAAACACCCTGAAAACACCCTGAAAACATCCTGAAAACACCCTGAAAACATCCTGAAACATCCTGAAAACACCTGAAAACATCCTGAAAACATCCTGAAAACACCCTGAAAACACCCTGAAAACATACTGAAAACATCCTAAAAACACCCTGAAAACATCCTAAAAACATCCTGAAAACACCCTGAAAACATCCTGAAAACACCTGAAAACACCCTGAAAACACCCTGAAAACACCCTGAAAACATCCTGAAAACACCCTGAAAACATCCTAAAAACACCCTGAAAACACCCTGAAAACATCCTAAAAACACCCTGAAAACATCTAAAAACACCCTGAAAACACCCTGAAAACATCCTGAAAACACCTGAAAACACCCTGAAAACATCCTGAAAACATCCTGAAAACACCTGAAAACACCCTGAAAACATCCTGAAAACACCCTGAAAACACCCTGAAAACATCCTAAAAACACCCTGAAAACACCCTGAAAACACCCTGAAAACATCCTGAAAACATCCTGAAAACACCTGAAAACACCCTGAAAACATCCTGAAAACACCTGAAAACACCCTGAAAACATCCTGAAAACACCCTGAAAACATCCTGAAAACATCCTGAAAACACCTGAAAACATCCTGAAAACATCCTGAAAACACCCTGAAAACACCCTGAAAACATCCTGAAAACACCCTGAAAACATCCTAAAAACACCCTGAAAACACCCTGAAAACATCCTAAAAACACCCTGAAAACATCCTAAAAACACCCTGAAAACACCTGAAAACATCCTGAAAACACCTGAAAACACCCTGAAAACATCCTGAAAACATCCTGAAAACACCTGAAAACACCCTGAAAACACCCTGAAAACACCCTGAAAACACCCTGAAAACATCCTAAAAACACCCTGAAAACACCCTGAAAACACCCTGAAAACATCCTGAAAACATCCTGAAAACACCTGAAAACATCCTGAAAACACCCTGAAAACATCCTAAAAACATCCTAAAAACACCCTGAAAACATCCTGAAAACACCCTGAAAACATCCTGAAAACATCCTGAAAACACCTGAAAACATCCTGAAAACATCCTGAAAACACCCTGAAAACACCCTGAAAACATCCTGAAAACACCCTGAAAACATCCTAAAAACACCCTGAAAACACCCTGAAAACATCCTAAAAACACCCTGAAAACATCCTAAAAACACCCTGAAAACACCCTGAAAACATCCTGAAAACACCTGAAAACACCCTGAAAACATCCTGAAAACATCCTGAAAACACCTGAAAACACCCTGAAAACATCCTGAAAACACCTGAAAACACCCTGAAAACATCCTAAAAACACCCTGAAAACATCCTGAAAACACCCTGAAAACATCCTGAAAACACCTGAAAACACCCTGAAAACATCCTAAAAACACCCTGAAAACACCCTGAAAACATCCTGAAAACATCCTGAAAACACCTGAAAACACCCTGAAAACATCCTAAAAACACCCTAAAAACACCCTGAAAACACCCTGAAAACATCCTAAAAACACCCTGAAAACATCCTGAAAACACCCTGAAAACACCCTGAAAACACCCTGAAAACACCCTGAAAACATCCTAAAAACACCCTGAAAACACCCTGAAAACATCCTGAAAACACCTGAAAACACCCTGAAAACATCCTAAAAACACCCTGAAAACACCCTGAAAACACCCTGAAAACATCCTGAAAACATCCTGAAAACACCCTGAAAACATCCTGAAAACACCCTGAAAACATCCTGAAAACACCCTGAAAACATCCTGAAAACACCTGAAAACACCCTGAAAACATCCTAAAAACACCCTAAAAACACCCTGAAAACACCCTGAAAACATCCTGAAAACACCCTGAAAACATCCTAAAAACATCCTGAAAACACCCTGAAAACATCCTAAAAACACCCTAAAAACACCCTGAAAACACCCTGAAAACATCCTAAAAACATCCTGAAAACACCCTGAAAACACCCTGAAAACATCCTGAAAACACCCTGAAAACACCCTGAAAACACCCTGAAAACACCCTGAAAACATCCTGAACAGCCATGTGACACACACAGGGTGTTCTCCTGATACTCTCCTATTGGATCCGGTTCATCTAAATCCTGTTGTACATCTCCTGGATATTCCCACGATGTATCGGCCCCTGAACTAAGCACCGGCTCGGTCTATCTTCAGTGAGAAGGTCTCCTCTCATTGGCCGCCTTAATTCCCCTCTTGTAATTCAATTCAGTTTTATTTATATAGCGCCAAATACAACAAATGTCATCTCAAGGCACTTAGATAGTATAGTCCAATTCAAGCCAGTTGGTGATCCCGGCGGCTAATGGAGCTAGCTACGCTAGGTGGCTCAGAAAGGTTGGGGACCCTGTTTTAGGGACACGGAGGGAGTCGAGCAGTCGGTGGATTTTTTGGGGAGCCTTGAAATTAGATGTAGAAACGTGACTGGGACGATAAATAAAACCTGAAGCTACTGAGCCAATGAGAGGAGGCCTTCTCCCTGGAAAAAAGCAAACCAGTCATGTGACCATTAGACTCTAAACATTCCCAGTGATGCTTCTATTGTATATTACATTTTCTTTCTTATGTATTTTCTTTCTTGTGTATTTGCCTGCCTGGGGACTACGGATGAAAACTAGCTTTGTGGCTATAATCCGTTATATTTACATTTGTTTTTATACTGATGTTCATTAATGTGCATTGTCCCTATTCAAATAAATAAAAAAAGATAGACTGAGCCGGTGTATCCACAGTTCGATCCGTTCGTCACATTTAACACTTTTAACTAGTTATGCTAGTTATGCTAGTTATGCTAGTTATGCTCTTAGCTGTTTGGTTTTGGAAGGAAATGCAGTTTTGCCTACCGATGTGGAACACACTGATTGGATAAAAGCGTCTGCAGAATGACTCTAATGTGATGTAATGTTATGTAGCGTAACTCTCGTGGGGGGGGGGGGGGGGGGGGGTGTGTCCGCCTCTTGGTTTCTGAGATTAGCCAATCAGAGACGGATGCTGGAATCGGTGACTCACCGCCACATTACGGATCTGCTGTCCAGCGAACCATCGCAGCTGCTCCAGGACGGCGAGGAAGACCTCCGTCTGATGAGGAGGAAGAGTCTCCACCGCCTGCCTCAGCACCGCCCCCATGTGGCTGAGAGTGCACGCTGCACCGAACACGATCCCTGAGCACAAAGCAAACTTTCAGCCGCCGTCTTACATTCAGGAACAGGGGGGGGGGGGCGGCCTGAAATATCTGGTTCTGTTTCCCGGATCTGTTTTCTGTGTGGTGTTCATTCTGCTGAGGTTCAGCAGGACTTTCTTCGGTGTGAAGGATGCTCACCGTCCTCTGCGTGAGTCACAGCGTTCAGCTCGGGGATGAAGGCCGGAGCCAGGATGACCGGGTAAACCATGTTCTTAAACTTCACTTCGATGCCTGAACACACAGACGGCGACTCGGTGAATGAACGAGCCAACGAGTGAATGAATGAATGAGTGAGTGAGTGAGTGAGTGAGTGAGTGAGTGAGTGAGTGAGTGAGTCGGTCGGTGTGTTTAAGAGCGGCAGACTGACCCACTTCGGTGTTTCCCACCACCACTCGGGCCTCCGGATGCTTCCACTTCAGATGCAGGAACTCCTCCAGACTGGCGGGCTGCAGCCACGTTGCCCGGTCGCCACGGAAACGCAGCAGGTGCGACCTCTGACCTTTAGACAGGTTCTATGTGAGATGGAGGAAAGAACAACAGAGTAGTGGAAGGATCGATTCATGAAACAGGAAGATTACTAAACTGAGTTAAACGTTGGAACTACGGTTCCCATAATGCTTTGCAAGATTTGCAGAAGAACCATCAAAGGCCTCGCCAGCAGCTTCAGTAAATGGTGCATAGGTCACTTAAATCAACTTTAAAGCCACATTTTTCAGTTTTTTCATCTTAACTGCATTTCTGAAGATGATTAGATAAAGAGGACATATTCTGCCTTTTTATTTTAACAATTTGACACCTTTCTGAGGTGTATTTGAGATGTTTTGTTGGTTTAAGCGCAGTGGCTCTCTGTCTGACACCTACTGAAACAGGAAGAGACTGAGCAGGTGCTAAGCCCCGCCCCTTTGGCGAGGTCGGCTACTCTACTCTTTTATGCAGAAACACAGACATGATGAAGCTGTCAGACCAACAACCCTCCAGCTCTACATACAGCTACAGATAGCTCCTCTGTTGATCCCAGAGGGAAACAGGTTAGCAGGTTAGCTGTAAGCTAGCAGCAGATGCTAGCAAACAATGCTTTCTCATCAACAGTGACGTGCACAGCGTAACTCGAAGTAATGGACTTATGTCATATGTCCAAGTTGTTTTCAGTAAAGTCAAACTCAGCCCGATTCTAAACGTTACATTCGACCATATGCCGACGACTCTGTGGTTTAAATGTTATCAATTTTAGCCCCATTTACCTTTAAAATGTCCCAGGTTTTGCTTAACATGCGTGGCAGCCATGTTGTACACAGTTTTGTTGTTTTCCTGTGTGTGTGTGTGTGTGTGTGTGTGTGTGTGTGTGTGTGTGTGTGTGTGTGTTTACCATGAGTTCAGGAGGGAAGATGACTTCCTGTGTGGGGTCATAGGGTGCAAAGTCCGCTGTGTTGTAGAGCGTTTCCTGAACAAAACACGCACACAATTTAAAGCCACTAAACCTAAAACATGCTGATCAGAGACAGTCCTGACAGTTTGAGACACTTACGTCCACTTCGTCCTCTGAGCTTTGAAGAGCTCCGTTCCTATTGGTCATGCAGCAGCCGTTTTCCCGCCCTCTGCCTCCACAACATCCGCCCTCCTGGAGGATAAACCACCAACTTTGTTTCTAATTACCACAACTTTAACAGTGATATCATGAGTGGACAGAGGTGTTCTCACCACAGTGAAGGTCTTGTAGCCTTCCAGAATGGGTCTGTAACCAGTGCAGCGACACAGATTCCCTGACAGAACAGCAGGTTATTGTAAGAGTTGTAGTTCTAACATGAGTTATCACTTTTCACCCCCCTTATTATGGGGTAAAAGTACAAATGAGTACCCTGGAAGGCCTCCTCCATGTCAGCCATCTTGGGTTTGGGGTTGTTTCTCAGCAGTGCGTACATGGACATGACGATACCCGGCGTACAGAAGCCGCACTGCGAGCCATGAGACCTGGCAATTCTCTCCTGGACATCAGAACACATTCATCAATTTAAACCAGGGCCGGGCAACGATTAAAATGTATAATCTGATTAATCACATGACTTCCCTGATTAATCACGATTAATCTCATTTGTACGCAGAATCCAAAAATGAATCCAAAAGTAGCGTATAGCTTTTAGCATTTAGCTTTATTTTAAATGTGCTGCCATATGAATGAAAGTGCCATAACATTTGTTGTGCAAACACACTTTTAACATCAGCATCTTTCTGTAGTTTTTATGTAGAAGCCTCGCTCCACTGTCTGTTTCCTTGAATGACTTGCTGCTATCAGTTGTGTGTTTTGCCTTTAAGTGATATTTTAGACTGGAACTACTACGCTGAGAAGACAATTCAACTTGGCAGTGTTTACAGATGACTTTGGTTCTGTCGACTCCGCCGTCTGGAAGAACTTTAACATGAAAATGGCCGAGTAAAAGTTCCGTACCCTTCTCCATGTTTGGTGGATCCAAAGATTACTTTCTTTTCCTGTTCCACAGCAGACAGCAGCAGACTTTTACAAAATAAAAGCCTGTGAGAAACAGACTTTTACAGAATAAAAGCCTGTGAGCAACAGACTTTTACAAAATAAAAGCCTGTGAGCGACAGAGTTTTACAGAATAAAAGCCTGTGAGCAACAGACTTTTACAAAATAAAAGCCTGTGAGCAGCAGACTTTTACAAAATAAAAGCCTGTGAGCAACAGACTTTTACAAAATAAAAGCCTGTGAGCGACAGAGTTTTACAGAATAAAAGCCTGTGAGCAACAGACTTTTACAAAATAAAAGCCTGTGAGCAACAGACTTTTACAAAATAAAAGCCTGTGAGCGACAGACTTTTACAAAATAAAAGCATGTGAGCGACAGACTTTTACAAAATAAAAGCCTGTGAGCAGCAGACTTTTACAAAATAAAAGCCTGTGAGCGACAGACTTTTACAAAATAAAAGCCTCTGAGCGACAGACTTTTACAAAATAAAAGCCTGTGAGCAACAGACTTTTACAAAATAAAAGCCTCTGAGCGACAGACTTTTACAAAATAAAAGCATGTGAGCAACAGACTTTTACAGAATAAAAGCCTGTGAGCAACAGACTTTTACAAAATAAAAGCCTGTGAGCAACAGACTTTTACAAAATAAAAGCATGTGAGCAACAGACTTTTACAGAATAAAAGCCTGTGAGCAACCCAAGAGAAGTCCCGGGGGCAACATGTTGCTGCCTCCCTGTTGTTACCTGTACGGGGTGCAGCTTCTTCGCCACGCTGCCGATCCCCTCCACCGTCGTCACGGCAACCAGGTGCAGGGAGCAGAGGGGGGCGAGGCAGCCGTTAACAGCATAATGACTGGATGCAGTTAAAGTTAAAGCGCTGACTTGGTGAACGTGAAATCAGTTTGGTCTCAGTAAAAGCCTCAGATCTCAGACTGAAGCACATGAGCGCAGCTGACGGCGCGCCTCATCAACACATTTCCACACAAACTGCAGCTGGCGGCGCGCCTCATCAACACATTTCCACACAAACTGCGGGAGGATACAGCAGCTCGCTGGTGAGCGGGTCGTATCTGGACAGCATGACCGTACAGGCGCCACATCCACCTTCAGCACAGCCCAGTTTGGTTCCTGTTAAACCCACTGAACACACACACAGACACACAAACAGTTTACAGTGAAATCCGTTAATCTTTGACAGATTTAAGAGCATCTTCAAAGTCCAGTCACGCTCTCAGAAACAGACTCTGAACTTCAGACTGTTCTGTTCTTACTGCTCTGCTTGACTGAATGAGCAGTTTTCATGCCACAGCTTTAACATTTTCTGGATGTTATCCTGAATAGTTCTCAGATGCACATGAGCAGCGCTGCTCACAGTCCTCTCTGTTCTCTGATCAGATTTAAATCTGTGGGCCCATCTGACCCGACCGTTCAGGGCGAACTGATGTAGCCTTCGTGTGCATCAGCGTCTTCTGTGTTCGGCACAAATGTTTTCATCCTTTTCTCTGACCGGTAACGCCAGAGTTCTGCCTCTGTACGGTTTGGATGAATGAACCGAGCTCTGATATGTTCAGGCCTCATTCTAAAGGTGTTGTTCAGAGTTCAGATATAGAACTGTCTGAATGGACGAAGTGGAATCCCATAAGAACATCCTGAACACCTGGAAGTCCTTACTGTCTCTATCTGAGCACCTGGAAGTCCTTACTGTCTCTATCTGAGCACCTGGAAGTCCTTACTGTCTCTATCTGAGCACCTGGAAGTCCTTACTGTCTCTATCTGAGCACCTGGAAGTCCTTACAGTCTCTATCTGAGCACCTGGAAGTCCTTACAGTCTCTATCTGAGCACCTGGAAGTCCTTACTGTCTCTATCTGAGCACCTGGAAGTCCTTACAGTCTCTATCTGAGCACCTGGAAGTCCTTACAGTCTCTATCTGAGCACCTGGAAGTCCTTACCGTCTCTATCTGAACACCTGGAAGTTCTTACAGTCTCTATCTGAGCACCTGGAAGTCCTTACTGTCTCTATCTGAGCACCTGGAAGTCCTTACTGTCTCTATCTGAGCACCTGGAAGTCCTTACAGTCTCTATCTGAGCACCTGGAAGTCCTTACAGTCTCTATCTGAGCACCTGGAAGTCCTTACAGTCTCTATCTGAGCACCTGGAAGTCCTTACTGTCTCTATCTGAGCACCTGGAAGTCCTTACAGTCTCTATCTGAGCACCTGGAAGTCCTTACCGTCTCTATCTGAACACCTGGAAGTTCTTACAGTCTCTATCTGAGCACCTGGAAGTCCTTACAGTCTCTATCTGAGCACCTGGAAGTCCTTACCGTCTCTATCTGAACACCTGGAAGTTCTTACAGTCTCTATCTGAGCACCTGGAAGTCCTTACAGTCTCTATCTGAGCACCTGGAAGTCCTTACAGTCTCTATCTGAGCACCTGGAAGTCCTTACAGTCTCTATCTGAGCACCTGGAAGTCCTTACAGTCTCTATCTGAGCACCTGGAAGTCCTTACAGTCTCTATCTGAGCACCTGGAAGTCCTTACAGTCTCTATCTGAGCACCTGGAAGTCCTTACTGTCTCTATCTGAGCACCTGGAAGTCCTTACCGTCTCTATCTGAGCACCTGGAAGTCCTTACAGTCTCTATCTGAGCACCTGGAAGTCCTTACAGTCTCTATCTGAGCACCTGGAAGTCCTTACCGTCTCTATCTGAGCACCTGGAAGTCCTTACAGTCTCTATCTGAGCACCTGGAAGTCCTTACAGTCTCTATCTGAGCACCTGGAAGTCCTTACCGTCTCTATCTGAGCACCTGGAAGTCCTTACCGTCTCTATCTGAGCACCTGGAAGTCCTTACCGTCTCTATCTGAGCACCTGGAAGTCCTTACAGTCTCTATCTGAGCACCTGGAAGTCTTTACCGTCTCTATCTGAGCACCTGGAAGTCCTTACAGTCTCTATCTGAGCACCTGGAAGTCCTTACCGTCTCTATCTGAGCACCTGGAAGTCCTTACAGTCTCTATCTGAGCACCTGGAAGTCCTTACAGTCTCTATCTGAGCACCTGGAAGTCTTTACCGTCTCTATCTGAGCACCTGGAAGTCCTTACAGTCTCTATCTGAGCATCTGGAAGTCCTTACAGTCTCTATCTGAGCACCTGGAAGTCCTTACCGTCTCTATCTGAGCACCTGGAAGTCCTTACAGTCTCTATCTGAGCACCTGGAAGTCCTTACAGTCTCTATCTGAACACCTGGAAGTCCTTACAGTCTCTATCTGAGCACCTGGAAGTCCTTACAGTCTCTATCTGAACACCTGGAAGTCCTTACCGTCTCTATCTGAGCACCTGGAAGTCCTTACAGTCTCTATCTGAACACCTGGAAGTCCTTACCGTCTCTATCTGAGCACCTGGAAGTCCTTACCGTCTCTATCTGAGCACCTGGAAGTCCTTACCGTCTCTATCTGAGCACCTGGAAGTCCTTACCGTCTCTATCTGAGCACCTGGAAGTCCTTACAGTCTCTATCTGAGCACCTGGAAGTCCTTACAGTCTCTATCTGAGCACCTGGAAGTCTTTACCGTCTCTATCTGAGCACCTGGAAGTCTTTACCGTCTCTATCTGAGCACCTGGAAGTCCTTACAGTCTCTATCTGAGCACCTGGAAGTCCTTACCGTCTCTATCTGAGCACCTGGAAGTCCTTACAGTCTCTATCTGAACACCTGGAAGTCCTTACAGTCTCTATCTGAGCACCTGGAAGTCCTTACAGTCTCTATCTGAGCACCTGGAAGTCCTTACAGTCTCTATCTGAGCACCTGGAAGTCCTTACAGTCTCTATCTGAGCACCTGGAAGTCTTTACCGTCTCTATCTGAGCACCTGGAAGTCCTTACAGTCTCTATCTGAGCACCTGGAAGTCTTTACAGTCTCTATCTGAGCACCTGGAAGTCCTTACAGTCTCTATCTGAGCACCTGGAAGTCCTTACAGTCTCTATCTGAGCACCTGGAAGTCCTTACAGTCTCTATCTGAACACCTGGAAGTCCTTACAGTCTCTATCTGAACACCTGGAAGTCCTTACAGTCTCTATCTGAGCACCTGGAAGTCCTTACAGTCTCTATCTGAGCACCTGGAAGTCCTTACAGTCTCTATCTGAACACCTGGAAGTCCTTACCGTCTCTATCTGAGCACCTGGAAGTCCTTACAGTCTCTATCTGAGCACCTGGAAGTCCTTACAGTCTCTAGCTGAGCACCTGGAAGTCCTTACAGTCTCTATCTGAGCACCTGGAAGTCCTTACAGTCTCTATCTGAACACCTGGAAGTCCTTACAGTCTCTATCTGAGCACCTGGAAGTCCTTACAGTCTCTATCTGAGCACCTGGAAGTCTGAATTTGTTACATTTAGTGAAGGATGAGGGTGATTTTCTCTGATTGGTTGATGAAACTTTAACTCGGCAGAGTAAAGTTGGACTTTGAGCGGATGATGTAACAGACGGTCAGTGACCTCAGAGCAGCTGAACAACAACACAGAATCACATTAGGCAGCAGCTGTTATTCTACTGAATCCAGCTTTTAGCAGGGAAAGCGGTTCAGATCAGCTCCTGCTCAAAGCTGGATGTGAAAGTCCAAACCGCAGAGGAACAACAAGTTCATCTTCTTTTCTTAAAAGTTTAATGTTTTCGGGCATCAAGCCAAGTTGGCGATGGAAACCATCCCAAAGTGGACGGCTGAAAATTCGTTCTAAGACCTTTTCTTATGATTGGATTCTTTTTCTGATCTGATTCTTTTTCTAATGAACTGACTCATTTTCTGATCATCTAACTCTTTTTCAAATGATTTGATTCTAATGATCTGATTCTTTTTCTGCTCTGATTCTTTTTCTAATGATCTGATTCTAATGATCCGATTCTTTTTCTGATCTGATTCTTTTTCTAATGATCTGATTCTAATGATCCGATTCTTTTTCTGATCTGATTCTTTTTCTAATGATCTAATTCTAATGATCTGATTCTTTTTCTAATGATCTGACTCTTTTTCTAATAATCTGACTCTTTTTCAAATGATCTGATTATTTTTCTAATGATCTGATTCTTTTTCTAATCTGAATTTTTCTAATGATCCGATTCTTTTTCTGATCTGATTCTTTTTCAAATGATCTGATTCTAATGATCTGATTTTTTTTCTAATGATCTGATTCTTTTTCTGCTCTGATTGTTTCTGTAATGATCTGATTCTTTTTCTGCTCTGATTCTTTTTCTAATGATCTGATTCTAATTATCTGATTCTTTTTCTAATGATCTAACTCTTTTTCAAATGAGTTGATTCTAATGATCTGATTCTAATGATCCGATTCTTTTTCTGATCTGATTCTTATTCTAATGATTTGATTCTTTTTCAAATTATCCGATTCTTTTTCTGATCTGACTTTTTTCTACTGATCCGATTCTTTTTCTGATCTGATTCTTTTTCTAATGATCTGATTCTAATGATCTGATTCTTTTTCTAATGATCTGATTCTAATGATCTGATTCTTTTTCTAATGATCTGATTCTTTTTCTGCTCTGATTCTTTCTGTAATGATCTGATTCTTTTTCTGCTCTGATTGTTTCTGTAATGATCTGATTCTTTTTCTGCTCTGATTCTTTTTCTGCTCTGATTCTTTTTCTAATGATCTGATTTTTTTCTGATCTGATTCTTTTTCTAATGATCTGATTCTTTTTCTGCTCTGATTCTTTTTCTAATGATCTGATTCTAATGATCTGATTATTTTTCTAATGACCTGATTCTTTTTCTAATGATCTAACTCTTTTTCAAATGATTTGATTCTAATGATCTGATTCTAATGATCCGATTCTTTTTCTGATCTGATTCTTTTTCAAATTATCCGATTCTTTTTCTGATCTGGCTCTTTTTCAAATGATCTGATTCTTTTTCAAATGATCTGATTCTTTTTCTAATGATCTGATTCTTTTTCTAATGATCTGATTCTTTTTCTAATGATCTAACTCTTTTTCAAATGATCTGAGTCTAATGATCTGATTATTTTTCTAATGATCTGATTCTAATGATCTGATTCTTTTTCTAATGATCTGATTCTAATGATCTGATTCTTTTTCTAATGATCTAACTCTTTTTCTAATGATCTGATTCTAATGATCTGATTATTTTTCTAATGATCTGATTCTAATGATCTGATTCTTTTTCTAATGATCTGATTCTAATGATCTGATTCTTTTTCTGCTCTGATTCTTTTTCTAATGATCTGATTTTTTTCTGCTCTGATTCTTTTTCTAATGATCTGATTCTAATGATCTGATTCTTTTTCTAATGATCTAACTCTTTTTCAAATGATCTGATTCTAATGATCTGATTATTTTTCTAATGATCTGATTCTAATGATCTGATTCTTTTTCTAATGATCTGATTCTTTTTCTGCTCTGATTGTTTCTGTAATGATCTGATTCTTTTTCTGCTCTGATTCTTTCTGTAATGATCTGATTCTTTTTCTGCTCTGATTCTTTTTCTAATGATCTGATTCTTTTTCTGCTCTGATTCTTTTTCTAATGATCTGATTTTTTTCTGCTCTGATTCTTTTTCTAATGATCTGATTCTAATGATCTGATTCTTTTTCTAATGATCTAACTCTTTTTCAAATGATCTGATTCTAATGATCTGATTATTTTTCTAATGATCTGATTCTAATGATCTGATTTTTTTTCTAATGATCTGATTCTTTTTCTGCTCTGATTGTTTCTGTAATGATCTGATTCTTTTTCTGCTCTGATTCTTTCTGTAATGATCTGATTCTTTTTCTAATGAACTGATTCTTTTTCTGCTCTGATTCTTTTTCTAATGATCTGATTCTTTTTCTGCTCTGATTCTTTTTCTAATGATCTGATTCTAATGATCTGATTCTTTTTCTAATGATCTGAATTTTTTTCTGCTCTGATTCTTTTTCTAATGATCTGATTCTAATGATCTGATTCTTTTTCTAATGATCTAACTCTTTTTCAAATGATCTGATTCTAATGATCTGATTCTTTTTCTAATGATCTGATTCTAATGATCTGATTCTTTTTCTGCTCTGATTGTTTCTGTAATGATCTGATTCTTTTTCTGCTCTGATTCTTTCTGTAATGATCTGATTCTTTTTCTAATGAACTGATTCTTTTTCTGCTCTGATTCTTTTTCTAATGATCTGATTCTAATGATCTGATTCTTTTTCTAATGATCTGATTTTTTTCTGCTCTGATTCTTTTTCTAATGATCTGATTCTAATGATCTGATTCTTTTTCTAATGATCTAACTCTTTTTCAAATGATCTGATTCTAATGATCTGATTATTTTTCTAATGATCTGATTCTAATGATCTGATTCTTTTTCTAATGATCTGATTCTAATGATCTGATTCTAATGATCTGATTCTTTTTCTAATGATCTAATTCTAATGATCTGATTCTTTTTCTAATGATCTAACTCTTTTTCAAATGATCTGATTCTAATGATCTGATTATTTTTCTAATGATCTGATTCTAATGATCTGATTCTTTTTCTAATGATCTGATTCTAATGATCTGATTCTTTTTCTAATGATCTGATTCTAATGATCTGATTCTTTTTCTGCTCTGATTGTTTCTGTAATGATCTGATTCATTTTCTGCTCTGATTGTTTCTGTAATGATCTGATTCATTTTCTGCTCTGATTGTTTCTGTAGTGATCTGATTCTTTTTCTGCTCTGATTGTTTCTGTAATGATCTGATTCTTTTTCTAATGATCTGATTTTTTTCTGCTCTGATTCTTTTTCTAATGATCTGATTCTAATGATCTGATTATTTTTCTAATGATCTAACTCTTTTTCAAATGATCTGATTCTAATGATCTGATTATTTTTCTAATGATCTGATTCTAATGATCTGATTCTTTTTCTAATGATCTGATTCTTTTTCTGCTCTGATTGTTTCTGTAATGATCTGATTCTTTTTCTGCTCTGATTGTTTCTGTAATGATCTGATTCATTTTCTGCTCTGATTGTTTCTGTAATGATCTGATTCTTTTTCTGCTCTGATTCTTTCTGTAATGATCTGATTCTTTTTCTGAAGAACTGATTCTTTTTCTGCTCTGATTCTTTTTCTAATGATCTGATTTTTTTTCTGCTCTGATTCTTTTTCTAATGATCTGATTCTAATGATCTGATTCTTTTTCTAATGATCTGATTCTTTTTCTAATGATCTGATTCTTTTTCTGAAGAACTGATTCTTTTTCTGCTCTGATTCTTTTTCTAATGATCTGATTCTTTTTCTGCTCTGATTCTTTTTCTAATGATCTGATTCTAATGATCTGATTCTTTTTCTAATGATCTGATTCTTTTTCTAATGATCTGATTCTTTTTCTGCTAAGATCTGATTCTTTTTCTGCTCTGATTGTTTCTGCAATGATCTGATTCTTTTTCTGCTCTGATTGTTTCTGTAATGATCTGATTCTTTTTCTGCTCTGATTCTTTCTGTAATGATCTGATTCTTTTTCTGAAGAACTGATTCTTTTTCTGCTCTGATTCTTTTTCTAATGATCTGATTCTTTTTCTGCTCTGATTCTTTTTCTAATGATCTGAAACTAATGATCTGATTCTTTTTCTAATGATCTGATTCTTTTTCTAATGATCTGATTCTTTTTCTGCTAAGATCTGATTCTTTTTCTGCTCTGATTGTTTCTGCAATGATCTGATTCTTTTTCTGCTCTGATTCTTTCTGTAATGATCTGATTCTTTTTCTGCTCTGATTCTTTCTGTAATGATCTGATTCTTTTTCTGAAGAACTGATTCTTTTTCTGCTCTGATTCTTTTTCTAATGATCTGATTCTTTTTCTGCTCTGATTCTTTTTCTAATGATCTGATTCTTTTTCTAATGATCTGATTCTTTTTCTAATGATCTGATTCTTTTTCTGCTAAGATTGTTTCTGCAATGATCTGATTCTTTTTCTGCTCTGATTCTTTCTGTAATGATCTGATTCTTTTTCTGCTCTGATTCTTTCTGCAATGATCTGATTCTTTTTCTGCTCTGATTGTTTCTGCAATGATCTGATTCTTTTTCTGCTCTGATTCTTTCTGTAATGATCTGATTCTTTTTCTAATGATCTGATTCTTTTTCTGATCTGATTCTTTTTCTAATGATCTAACTCTTTTTCTTCTGATCTGACTCTTTCTCTGATCTGACTCTTTTTCTTCTGATCTGACTCTGATCAGGATGCCTTCTCAGACACATTTAAAGCAGGACAATGCAGTTATGAGTCTGTGTGTGATCCTACATTTTCTCCGCAGATACGTCAGCAGGGTCATCTCCGGATCTGCGTTCTTCTCAACGATCTGAGAAACAAAACAAACCCGAAAAAGGAGTTTGAACAGTTT
This sequence comes from Odontesthes bonariensis, assembly GCF_027942865.1. Classification (NCBI taxonomy): domain Eukaryota; kingdom Metazoa; phylum Chordata; class Actinopteri; order Atheriniformes; family Atherinopsidae; genus Odontesthes; species Odontesthes bonariensis. The sequence goes on from NC_134516.1 coordinate 2,173,213, forward strand.
AATCTTCATGTTCAGGAGCCACAAAACCTCTTTCTGAGTTCCTTTATTCCAGGTTAAAGCTCTGATTCTGCTGGTGAGGCTTTCTCTGCTGCTTCAGTCTCACTTAATGTGCTTTATTCACACTTTATTCACACTTTATTCACACTTTATTCACACTTTATTCACACTCAACACATGACAATAAAGGGCAGCTGCGTGAAGTCTGCTCTGAGGGTTTCTCTGTCGGCGTCTCGTGAAGCTCTCGTGTTCACATTTTGTTCTGCATTCTGACAGATTTCACTCCAACTCCTGACTGAACAGCACATTTCTGTTTTTAACATTAAAACATTCATCTTAAATGAGCTTAAACTGTCTTTATGTGAGCGTAATATATGAAATACATTTCTGCTTTTTAACACTAAAACATTCATCTTAAATGAGCTTAAACTGTCTTTATGTGAGCGTAATATATGAAATACATTTCTGCTTTTTAACACTAAAACATTCATCTTAAATGAGCTTAAACTGTCTTTATGTGAGCGTAATATATAAAATACATTTCTGCTTTTTAACACTAAAATATTCATGAGCTTAAACTGTCTTTATGTGAGCGTAATATATAAAATATTTCTGCTTGTATTACTGCAGATAAAACATACAAAATGATCAGAATGATTTCCTTCTGGTTCCTAACTTTACATCCATGTAAAAGCGAAGTCACGGCTTCTAAATCATCAGAATATCAGGATAAAATGTCCTGTTTTTACCTTCCTGCCATTAACGAAGAAGATGAGCTCGTCTGAGCCGGCCTCGGCCTCGGTCCCGTTCATGCTGCTGCTCTCCTGCCTCTTCATGCTGCTGCTCTCCTGCCTCTTCATGCTGCTCGTCCTCGATGATGCAGACTGTCGCTGCTCTCAGGGAGGAGGTCCTCCTGGAGTCCTGGAGCCCGGCTCCTCCTCCCAGAGAGCAGCCACCTGAGGCCAGTGTGGTGCTGCGTTCAGGGAAATCTGCAGAAACTCGTCATACTGTACATAGCTAATGTTTATTCACCATTTTTAGTTTATTTTATTTTGTTTTGTTTTGTTTTGTTTTGTTTTATTTTATTTTATCTTATTTTATTTTATTTTATTTTGTTTTGTTTTGTTTTATTTCACTTTAGAGCCGGCTGATCGGCTCTGACTCAGATGAACTACAGTAACAGCACCGACCTTTGATCATAAAGCTATTATATTCCACTTGAAGCTAATTATTCACAGCAGGTCAAAGGTCACCAGTAGCTCCGCCTCCTGGCAGCGGATCTACATCTGATAAATGCTCAATATAAACCGGCAGGTCAGTAGGTTGTAAAACAGTCGATAAAGAAAGGATTAAATAATAATAAGACTGTGTTTATGGTACCATGAGTGTGATATCTGTAACACTACAACCTGTCATAAAAACTGAGAGAGCCCCGATATATAACAGCAAGAAAAGACAGTTTCTGTACCAGTTTATGCTGAAAATGAAAAATGCATCACATGAATGAGTTGGCTAAGATCCAGACGATTGGAAAAAGTCTTCTTGAATCCCTGAGATCCACCCGAGGAACGGGATGAGGAACGGGCTGTTCCCCCTGTGGGGTCCACAGGTTTCAGGTTTCAAGTTTCAAGTCTTTTATCGTCAGATACACAGAACAACAGAGTCGGACTGAAAGTCTCAGGACAGGACACCGTACAGCAGCTACTGTAACAGGACATAAGTACTCTGACAATAAACAGGCAATATGGATACTACAAAATATGCATTTTACACTAATTACTAGAGCTACACTGAACATATAATACACATGATAGCCTATGCTAATAGATAGATAGATAAATACTTTATTCATCCCAATTTGGGAAGTTGTTTTGTTGCAGCAGCATACAGTAAAATATATGAAAACAATTAAAGTAGTAAAAACAAGCAAGTAGAATAAAATAAAATAAAAATAGTGAATAAACATTCGCTGTGTACAAATCTACAGTATGAAGAGTTGGTTTTTTTGTTTTTTTGTTATTGTTTTTTTAGTAGAGACTTGAAGCCTATTGAGCTTGAAGTTCTCTTCCAGCCAGAGGGGAGGTGTTGTAGATGGTGATGGCTGCTGGTAGGAAGGATTTCCTGAATCGGTCCTTGTGACAGCGGAGCTGGATGAGCCTGTTGGAAGAGGAGCTCCGCTGTCCAACCAGCAGCTGGTGGAGAGGATGGGTGGGGTCATCCATGATGGACAACAGTTTGTTCAGTGTCCTCCTTCATGCTAATCTACAGGGGTTAGTCAATGAAACTGAAATAAAAGTTATTTATTAGTATGGTGTAGGGCCTCCTTTTGCGGCCAATACAGCGTCAGTTCGTCTTGGGAGTGACCTATACCAGTCCTGCACAGTGGTCAGAGGGACTTTAAGCCGTTCTTCTTGCAGGATAGTGGCCAGGTCACTACGTGATGCTGGTGGAGGAAAACGTTTCCTGACTCGCTCCTCCGAAACTCCCCAAAGTGGCTCAATAATATTCAGATCTGGTGACTGTGACTTTCATGTTCATCAGACCAATCTTTCACCAGTCTTGCTGTGTGTTTCGGTGCATTGTCATCCTGATACACGGCCCCGCCTTCAGGATGTTTGAACCATCGGATGCACATGGTCCTCCTGAATGGTTCGGTGGTCCTTGGCAGTGACGCGCCCATCTAGCACAAGTATTGGGCCGAGGGAACGCCATGATATGGCAGCCCAAAGCATCACTGATCCCCCCCCCATGCTTCACTCTGGGCATGCAACGGTCTGGGTGGTATGCTGACGTTACCATGGATACGGGGGCTCTTGATACATCACAAACACTTGGTCACAGATGCGCCAGCAAGACGTACACCAACAATTTGTCCTCTTTTGAACTCTGGTATGTCCCCCATAATGTTGTGTGCATTGCGATATTTTGAGCAAAACTGCGCTCTTACCCTGCTAACTGAACCTTCACACTCTGCTCTTACTGGTGCAAAGTGCAATTAATGAAGATTGGCCACCAGGCTGGTCCAATTTAGCCATGAAACCTCCCACACTAAAATGGCAGGTGTTTCAGTTTTATTGTCTAACCCCTGTATGCTAATCTAAGACCTATACTAATCTAGAAACACAAGATAAAAATACAATATTGTGCAATACTGCACGTTGCAGTGGAGGTAGGCATGTGTAAAGTATCGAGTGTGAAAGTGCATTATAGTCCATTTAGAAGACTCTGTAAAGGCACGTATGATGGACTTGGTGCAAAGCCGAAGAATCGTCAAACTGTTGGTATCAACAGAGAATATGTAACATCACCCGGAATAAAGTTAACAAACAGATTTTTACCTGTCAGAGCCAAATGTGACTGAGTGTAACAGACAGAGAGACGGCACAAAGCAGCAGATGGACAGAGAAACTGTGCCGAGTGTCAAGGTCAAAGATACTCTTGTGCTTGGAGACGGAGCCATATCTAATATAAACATAAACAGAATGGTTACATGCAGCTATCCAAGTGCCACTGTCTCTGACATCACAAGATTACTACCAGAGGTACTGGCAAAACACCAAGGGGTGAAACAGCTGATTGTGCACGTGGGTGCAGTGGACATCAGAGAGAATCAGTCTGAAATCTTAAAAAAAGACTTTGAGAAACTGTTTGAGAGTCTTGATAAAGTGACAATACCAACATTCATAAGTGGACCTCTCCCAAACATCGACAGGAGGATCAACAAATTCAGCCGGCTGCTTCAGTTGAACACATGGCTGTCCAAAGTCTGTGAGTCCAGAGGACCTCATTTCATCGAGAACTTTAATCTTTTCTGGCAAAGAGATGATCTCTTTCAAAGAAAAGGCCCACACCTGAACAGAGGTGGAGTGAGACGACTGACGGATAATCTTCTCCACGCTCTGAGGCATCAGAAGGGGCCGGGACCAGGACCAGGACCAGGACCAGGGCCAGGACCAGGACCAGGGCCAGGACCAGGGCCAGGACCAGGACCAGGGCCAGGACCAGGACCAGGGCCAGGGCCAGGACCAGGGCCAGGACCAGGACCAGGGCCAGGGCCAGGACCAGGACCAGGACCAGGGCCAGGACCGGGACCGGGACCGGGGCCAGGACCAGGGCCAGGACCAGGACCAGGGCCAGGGCCAGGGCCAGGGCCAGGACCAGGACCAGGGCCAGGACCAGGACCAGGGCCAGGGCCAGGACCAGGGCCAGGGCCAGGACCAGGGCCAGGGCCGGGACCGGGACTGGGACCAGGGCCAGGACCGGGTCCTGTGCTGCCGCCGAGAGAGAAGACGAGCCAGAGAAGAGCTCCTGCCTCGCCACCCAAGGACCCAGCAAAGGATTCAGCCACAGCAGCCACAGCAGCACCTCCAGCATCCCGAACACAGGATTCAGCAGCTCCACCATCGCCTTCACCACGGGCCTCACCACAGGCCTGGGACCCACCTGCTGCATCTACACCCTCCAGAGATGTTTCACCATCGTTCTCTTCTCCACCGTCACCCAGGAGATTTCCTGATCACCTTCAAAGCTTGGTGAAATCGGGGATTAAAATGGTTCCTCTCACGCCAAACATGGCAAGATCAAGAATTCTATCCTCAAAGAAGCATCGAGCCCCTCTCCCTCCCCAGCCTACTCCATCGACCAAAGCCCCCCCAGCTCAGCCCCCACCACCGGTGCCCACAGCTGTCATTTCCAACAGCGTCAATGCTGTTGTCTAGGACGCTAAGGGCCTCTGTGTTGGTAAACACCATCTCAACCAGAGGTCCAAGGATGGAGTGAAGAGGGGGACAATCAGACTGTCCAATCAGAGAAATCTTATCCATATCCCTTGCAAGAACACAGCATCCAGTTCAACTATAACTAATCTCAAACACGCAGTACTCAATGTCAGATCTTTAAGTAACAAATCATTCCTGATAAATAGTTTTATTTCCTCTCACAATCTTGATTTTATGTTTTTAACTGAGACGTGGCTCGACAAAAACACAGCAAATGCAGTCCTGATTGAGTCTAGTCCACCTCACTTCAATTTTGTGTCTGAAACAGGAGAAAACCAGAGGGGTGGGGGTGTTTGTGTCATGTTCAGGGACAATATACCCACCCACAAGCTGTCATTTGGTTTTTTCATCATTTGAGTATGTGTCATTCAAAATGGAGATAAAACAATCTTCCATACTTTATATCACCATTTATAAACCACCACAGAATTGTTTTATTGATGATTTTACTGAACTACTTTCAATTGTGTGCACTGCTTTTGACTGTTTAGTCATAACAGGGGACTTGAATGTGCATGTGGACGTAGCGCATAACAAGGAAGCTAAAGAGCTCACTGCTGTCCTTGAAATGTTTGGTCTAACTCAGCATGTGACTGAGCCCACCCACAACAGAGGGCACACTCTAGATGTGCTAATTTCAAGGGGTGTTGTTATTTCAAACGTGAATGTCGTCGATGTTGCTTTATCTGATCATTTCTGTGTTTTCTTCGACCTATCTACTTTACCCAAAACACCAGCTGGGTCTGCAGTTGTTCGGGGAAGACTCATAAATGACAGAACAGGGACACAGTTTATGGAAATGATTAGGTTTGAGAACACCCTGTGTTCTGATGTTGATGATCTGTTGAACTCTTACACATCAAGTCTCTTAAATGTTTTGGATACCATTGCTCCCGTCAAGGTTAGAATGGTTAAAAGTAGGCAAAGGGCGCCATGGAGGAAAGAAGAGTCGGTCAGGGCACAGAAAAGGGAGTGCTGCAGAGCCGAAGTCAAAGCTCCAGGTTCATTATGAGACTTACAAAGAAAAGCTATGTGTGTTCAACCAGACTTTGCGTAGAACGAGGGAGAGTTATTTTTCTGAAATCATCAAAAACTGGTAGATGTGTACCTAGCTACCATGGTCCATGGTGGCTGGACTCCACCCTGGTCCTGTAAGGTTAACAGGAAACACGAAGGCGCCGCTCCGTCTCACACATGCCTCACATGAGTGTCGGCCCACTGGCTGATTCATGTGATTCCTTCTCCAGCCCTGAATCGGTTGGACGCGCCGGCAGACCACAGCTCAGCCTGATTCAGCTGGAACACGCTGCCGTTTATCATCTCTGACGTCTTACATAAGCTGAGACAGAATGGCAGAAAAGCCATGAAGCGGTGATCCCTGCATTTGTTTTAACTTCTGCCTCATGACAAACATCATTAACTTTACATCATTCATGCTCAGCTGCATTTAGTCTGTTAAAAGAACAACAATTTCTACATTTCAGACCTGCAACACGTTCCAGAAACAGCTCGAATGGTGACAATTTAGGACGAATAAGACGGCAAATACATTTCAGTGTTTCATCAACCAGCTGACTGTAGCCAGGATCTGGTCCTAGGTTAGGGTTAACTCTAACCCTAGTCTGACTGTAGCCAGGATCTGGTCCTAGGTTAGGGTTAACTCTAACCCCAGTCTGACTGTAGCCAGGATCTGGTCCTAGGTTAGGGCTAACTCTAACCCTAGTCTGTGAGGAGCAGAGATGTTCAGAGGATCTCCAGTTTGTCTGCAGAGCAGAATACCATTAAAGCATTCAGGGAATCTGGAGGAGTTTCAGGGAGCAAGCCTAAGCTGGACCCCCGTGACCTCTGACCCCTCAGACGGCGCTGCATCAAGAACCCTCATTCATCAGCAGCTGATAGAAGCACACGGACATGGGATTACTGTGGGAGACCTTTGTCCAGCACCAAGATCCAGAGTTCCATTCACAGACTTTACTGTGCAGAGAAGAAGCCTGATGTTAGCCTGATGTTAGCTTGATGTTAGCCTGATGTTAGCCTGATGTTACCCCGATGTTAGCCTGATGTTAGCCCGATGTTAGCCTGATGTTAGCCCGATGTTAGCCTGATGTTAGCCTGATGTTAGCCCGATGTTAGCCTGATGTTAGCCACATGTTAACCTGATGTTAGCCTGATGTTAGCCACATGTTAGCCTGATTTTAGCCTGATATTAGTCACATGTTAGCCTGATGTTAGCCTGACGTTAACCGGGTGTTAGCCTGATGTTACCCTGATATTAGCCACATGTTAGCCTGGTGTTAGCCTGGCGTTAACCTGGTGTTAGCCTGACGTTAACCTGGTGTTAGCCTGATGTTAGCCATATGTTAGCCTGATGTTAGCCTGATATTAGCCACATGTTAGCCTGATGTTAACCACATGTTAACCTGATGTTAGCCTGATGTTAGCCACATGTTAACCTGATGTTAGCCTGATGTTAGCCACATGTTAACCTGATGCTAGCCTGATGTTAGCCTGATATTGGCCACATGTTAACCTGGTGTTAGCCTGATGTTAGCGATATGTTAGCCTGATGTTAGCCTGATGTTAGCCTGATGTTAGCCACATGTTAGCTTGATGTTAGCCTGATATTAGCCACATGTTAACCTGATGTTAACCTGATGTTAGCCACATGTTAGCTTGATGTTAGCCTGATATTAGCCTGATGTTAGCCTGATATTAGCCACATGTTAACCTGATGTTAACCTGATGTTAGCCTGATGTTAGCCACATGTTAGCTTGATGTTAGCCTGATATTAGCTTGATGTTAGCCTGATATTAGCCACATGTTAACCTGATGTTAACCTGATGTTAGCCTGATGTTAGCCACATGTTAGCCTGATGTCAGCCTGATGTTAGCCTGATGTTAGCCTGATATTGGCCACATGTTACCTGATCTTAGCCTGACGTTAACCTGGTGTTAGCCTGATGTTAACTTGATGTTAACTTGATGTTAGCCTGATGTTAGCCTGATGTTAGCCTGACGTTAACCTGGTGTTAGCCTGATATTAGCCACATGTTAGCCTGATGTCAGCCTGATGTTAGCCTGATGTTAGCCTGATATTGGCCACATGTTACCTGATGATAGCCTGACGTTAACCTGGTGTTAGCCTGATGTTAACTTGATGTTAACTTGATGTTAGCCTGATGTTAGCCTGATGTTAACCTGGTGTTAGCCTGGTCCACTTCTCTGGGCTCGGCGGCGTTACTCGTAGAACACAAAATTAAATCCAGTTCAACAGGCAGGTTCATTTTATTTCAGTTTGACACGTTTAGATCTGTCTCAATAATCAGGAGGAATTAAAACCGTACAAAACAAAATGAACACTTCTGATGGCGCCCCCCGGTGGTGAGGGGGAGTAACTACACAAACGTTTCCTTTAAAGAGTCCTGCAGCGTTCTTCCCTCCTTCATCTTAAAGATGGAGGGTTAATTTTCTTTTCTCCACGTTAAGAAGAATGTTCTGCTGGAAACATCGAGCAGAGAAAGATTCCAGCACTAAGAGGACGAAGAAGGAGCCTTAATGGCGTCCTCCTCCTCTGAGCAGGAAGCTTAAACCTTCCCTCCTACCACGCCTCCACCAGGTGGAAGCCTCCGTTCTCCTCCCTCATCTTCTCCCTCTTCCTCGCCTGCACCAGCCCGTAGACTACAGCTCCCAGGGTGCTCCTGCTCTGGTTGAGGCCCCGCCCACCGCCGCGCTCCACCAAGCTGGACCGCTCGTCCCGGCTGCTCATGAAGAAGGTGCGAACCTGAAGCAGGTGTTTTACAAAATTAAAGCCTCTGAGCGACAAACTTTTACAAAATAAAAGCCTTTTGCTCACAGCCTTTTGCTTTACAAAATAAAAGCCTGTGAGCAACAGTCTTTTGCTTTACAAAATAAAAGCCTGTGAGCAACAGTCTTTTACAAAATAAAAGCCTGTGATCAACAGACTTTTACATAATAAAAGCCTGTGAGCAACAGACTTTTACAAAATAAAAGCCTGTGATCAACAGACTTTTACATAATAAAAGCCTGTGAGCAACAGACTTTCACAAAATAAAAGCCTTTGAGCAGAAGACTTTTACAAAAATAAAAGCCTATGATCAACAGACTTTTACAAAATAAAAGCCTGTGAGCAACAGACTTTTACAAAATAAAAGTCTCTGATCAACAGACTTTTACAAAATAAAAGCCTGTGAGCAGAAGACTTTTACAAAAATAAAAGCCTGTGATCAACAGACTTTTACAAAATAAAAGCCTGTGAGCAACAGACTTTTACAAAATAAAAGCATGTGAGCAGAAGACTTTTACAAAAATAAAAGCCTGTGAGCAACAGACTTTTACAAAATAAAAGCCTGTGAGCAGAAGACTTTTACAAAAATAAAAGCCTGTGAGCAACAGACTTTTACAAAATAAAAGCCTGTGAGCAACAGACTTTTACAAAATAAAAGAATGTGAGCAACAGTCTTTTACAAAATAAAAGCCTGTGAGCAACAGAGTTTTACATAATAAAAGCCTCTGAGCGACAGACTTTTACAAAATAAAAGCCTGTGAGCAACAGTCTTTTACAAAATAAAAGCCTGTGAGCAACAGAGTTTTACATAATAAAAGCCTCTGAGCGACAGACTTTTACAAAATAAAAGCCTGTGAGCAACAGACTTTACAAAATAAAAGCCTGTGAGCGACAGACCTTTACAAAATAAAATGAACAATAAAAACGGGTGTGTTAATGCGAGATAAAATATTTATCGGCGTTAAATAATTAACGAGTTAACTCGCCCAGCCCGAGTTTAAACAGATTAAAACTCTTTCCTTCATGTTAATCTTTGCCAGATTCATCGTTTTGTTATCATCGTGCACGTGGCGGCTCACCTTGCCTTGGCGTTCGCTGATGCCTTTGACATAAATGGCTCCTCTGAGCTGCCGTAGGAAGCCCCGTTCGACCAGAATAGAGCTGGTGGATTCAGGCACCTGAGGAAGGGGAGGAGCTTATCAACGCCACGCCAACACGGGCCCCTCCCACGGACGGCTGTGCTCACCTGAATCCTCCCGGTGACCCCGGTGCTCTCCATCCTGCTCGCCATGTTCACCGTGGAGCCCCAGATGTCGTACTGAGGTTTGGAGGCGCCGATCACGCCCGCGACCACCGGGCCGTGTGCGATGCCTGGAGGTCAGAGGTCACGCTGAGCTTCACCTACAGATGCAGATCGGTCTGTGTTCAGGTGTGAAACTCACCGACCCGCAGCTGGAAGTCGTTCCCCGTGTGCGTGTTGATGTGTTTCAGAGTTTCCTGCATGGCGAGGGCGAGCAGCACCAGCTCGCCGAGGTGGCGCCAGCCGTCCTCACAGTCCTGAGCACAAAGACACGGGTGAGGCCTTTGGCCACGCCTCTCACCTGTGTGTAAAGGTCACCTGTGGGAGCAGGTCTCACCTGTTTGTCAGGCGACAGGCCGGAGGCCACCATGTAGGAGCTGCCGTTGGTTTTGATCTTCTCCACCGCCTGGAAGTAACGCTCCTCCAGCAGCTGCAGACATGTTAGCCTGATGTTAGCCTGATGTTAGCCTGATGTTAGCCTAATGTTAGCCTGATGTTAGCCTCATGTTAGCCTGGTGTTAGCTAGGTGTTAGCCTGGTGTTAGCCTGGTGTTAGCCTGGTGTTAGCCTGATGTTAACCTGGTGTTAACCTGATGTTAGCATGATGTTAGCCTGATGTTAGCCTAATGTTAGCCTGATGTTAGCCTCATGTTAGCCTGGTGTTAGCTAGGTGTTAGCCTGGTGTTAGCCTGGTGTTAGCCTCATGTTAGCCTGATGTTAGCCTGGTGTTAGCCTGGTGTTAGCTTGGTGGTAGCCTGGTGTTAACCTGGTGTTAGCCTGGTGTTAGCCTGAGGTTAGCCTGGTGTTAGCCTGGTGGTAGCTTGGTGTTAGCCTGATGTTAGCTTGGTGGTAGCCTGATGTTAGCCTGGTGTTCGCCCGATGTAAGCCCGATGTTAGCATGATGTTAGCCTGATGTTAGCCTGGTACAGAGGCGTGCGTGCGTGCGTGCGTGGTTGCGTGCGTGCGCCACCTCGTCGAAGTCGCTGACGATGTGGTTGAGGAGGCGGAGACACTCGACGTGCTGGTGGACGAGCTCCTTCTGCTCGTAGAGCCGGGAGAATCCGGGCAGAGAGGCGAACAGCACGCCGACGCGCTCGTACGACTGCGAGTACAACTCCTGGTGAAACAAGCCCCGCCCACACTGAATGAGACACGCCCACACCACACCTTTCATTGTTAGGCGAGTGCGTCGGGTACCTCGCTGTTACTGTCGCTCTGCAGGAAGTGCTGCGCCACGTGGGCGGGCAGGATGTTCAGCAGCAGGCACTCGTTGTGCTCCCGCTGCTCCTTCATGTCCTCCACCTCCTTCCTCGCCTGGAGCCGCCACAGGAAGTCCAACCGGGCCGTCGCCTCAAGCTACCAACGAAGAAGAAGGTGAGTCGATACAACTCAGAGAGCACAAGGGTCCAAAAAGGGATGATACAGAGATGAAAAGGAGACCAGACGATGGCAAAGATGCTCAAGACGGCTTCAAAAAGACACAAATATATATATTAGTAAAAATAAGTAATATAGTAAAAATAAATGTAAAAAAAAAGTCAAATAAATGCAAAATAAATGTAAAAAAAAGTTTTAAAAAATGTTTAAAAAGATGTTTAAAAAAAAGTTAAATAAATGTAAACAATTTTTAAAATAAATGTAAAAAAAGTTTAAAAAAAAGTAAAATAGATATAAATAAATGTAAAAAAACAATGTTTAAAAAAAAGTAAAATAAATGTAACAAAAAATTTAAATCAAGGATTTTCTGAATTCCAGAGTAATCTGTTTAAAGCTGTAAAAGCAGCTGAGTGTTGACTTTAATCAGACTACAGAGATGATGAGCAGTTTCTTTATCACAGTAGTAGTTGTTCACTTCACCTGTCTGCTGTTATAGAGAACGGCCACCATGAACATCATCATGAGAACCGCACACACCCCCCTCCTGCACAGCTGATGGGAGCTGACCAGAAGGAAACCAGAAGGAAACCAGAAGGAAGCCAGAAGGAAGCCAGAAGGAAGCCAGAAGGAAGCCAGAAGGAAACCAGAAGGAAACCAGAAGGAAACCAGAAGGAAGCCAGAAGGAAACCAGAAGGAAGCCAGAAGGAAACCAGAAGGAAACAAAGCACACAAAGCACGGACAATATTTTCACCCATAAGCTCCAGTTTACATCCGTCCCACAGCACCTGAGCGCAGCACACGCACCTGTGGGTCTCCATGACGTAGGTGTAGAACACGGCGGCCACCGACAGCAGCGCCAGCTGCAGAACGCAGCTCAGCCGGAGGAAGACGGCGCAGGTAACCAGGGCGACCACGCCGCTCAGCACCATGTACTGTTGGCGAGGAAGGTCGCCGGTTACGGTCGCACCAACGGATACAGCACGATGAAGAGATCGATGTGTGCGCGTCTACCTTTGGGTGCGTGCAGATGTTGATGTCCGACCAGGCGGAGGTGGGCGGAGCCAGCGAGGAGTTGCCGCTGCCGACTTCCATGGAATCACACCAAAGCTAGAGAGAGATAAAGGAAGAAGGAAGAAGGAACATCTTGACTTCTCCTCAGGAAAGTCCTGAAAGTAACCTTTTTCTCCCGAGTCTTAACATACCACCTCTGATAAATGACGACAGTGAGACTCACGATGTCCGCCGAGGCGATCCCGAAGTTGACGGCGATGGCGGTGAGGGTGAACAGCGTGCGGGCGCTCTTAGTTTCGTGAAGCCAGCAGCAGAGCCACTGCAAGGGGGCGGGGCAACGCTTAAACTCCTCCCCCAGAGTCAGCAGCAGGAGCAGGAAGTAAACGCACCCGCTGACAACGAACTGCACCACCATCGGACACAACCTGCACGGATGATGGTTGGTCTGAACAGTTACATCAGGAGATGTGACCCGAAGTATTTGGTTTTACGCTGATGATGTTGTCTTATAGGTATGAAAGGTGTGAGAGCTGCAGGTCGTCTATAAATGTAAATAAACTCTAACGGCACAGATTAGCGCTCTTATTTTCTATCATTAGACATTTTCAACTTCATTTAGATGATAAAAAGCTAAATCTGAATTATCCCTGAATTACAGTGTCTTCGTGTTCAAAATGTTCCAGTAAACTGATGAAATGCTCAGTGATGTCGTTAGCTCATGCAGCTAAGGGGAAGTGTTTGGCCGTTAGCTCACGCAGCTAAGGGGAAGTGTTTGGCCGTTAGCTCATGCAGCTAAGGGGAAGTGTTTGGCCGTTAGCTCATGCAGCTAAGGGGAAGTGTTTGGCCGTTAGCTCATGTAGCTAACAGGAAGCTAAGGGGAAGTGTTTGGCCGTTAGCTCATGCAGCTAAGGGGAAGTGTTTGGCCGTTAGCTCACGCAGCTAAGGGGAAGTGTTTGGCCGTTAGCTCACGCAGCTAAGGGGAAGTGTTTGGCCGTTAGCTCACGCAGCTAAGGGGAAGTGTTTGGCCGTTAGCTCACGCAGCTAAGGGGAAGTGTTTGGCCGTTAGCTCACGCAGCTAAGGGGAAGTGTTTGGCCGTTAGCTCATGTAGCTAACAGGAAGCTAAGGGGAAGTGTTTGGCCGTTAGCTCACGCAGCTAAGGGGAAGTGTTTGGCCGTTAGCTCACGCAGCTAACAGGAAGTGTTTGACAGTTAGCTCACGCAGCTAAGGGGAAGTGTTTGGCCTTTAGCTCACGCAGCTAAGGGGAAGTGTTTGGCCGTTAGCTCACGCAGCTAAGGGGAAGTGTTTGGCCTTTAGCTCACGCAGCTAAGGGGAAGTGTTTGGCCGTTAGCTCACGCAGCTAAGGGGAAGTGTTTGGCCTTTAGCTCACGCAGCTAAGGGGAAGTGTTTGGCCGTTAGCTCACGCAGCTAAGGGGAAGTGTTTGGCCGTTAGCTCACGCAGCTAAGGGGAAGTGTTTGGCCGTTAGCTCACGCAGCTAAGGGGAAGTGTTTGGCCTTTAGCTCACGCAGCTAAGGGGAAGTGTTTGGCCGTTAGCTCACGCAGCTAAGGGGAAGTGTTTGGCCGTTAGCTCACGCAGCTAAGGGGAAGTGTTTGGCCGTTAGCTCACGCAGCTAAGGGGAATGTTTGGCCGTTAGCTCACGCAGCTAAGGGGAAGTGTTTGGCCGTTAGCTCACGCAGCTAAGGGGAAGTGTTTGGCCGTTAGCTCACGCAGCTAAGGGGAAGTGTTTGGCCTTTAGCTCACGCAGCTAAGGGGAAGTGTTTGGCCGTTAGCTCACGCAGCTAATGGGAAGTGTTTGGCCGTTAGCTCATGCAGCTAACAGGAAGTGTTTGACAGTTAGTCCCGTCTGTGAGTCATAAATATATCGCACCGATGTACCCAACAGTAAAACTCGGCTCGGGGGTGGACAGGTGTACCTCGGGGCGGGGATCAGCACCTGGACGGCCATCAGCAGTATGAGCAGGATGAAGGAACAAACCATGTTGGATTTGAAGAGTTCATCCCTCATCTGAGAGTACTACAAGACAAGAAAATCATCACCAAACTGCCAGTTACATGTCAAAACAAGCCCCGCCCACCAAGGGGAGTTACCATTCCCTCCATTTGGGAGTCCTTGAACACCTGTGTGAAGATGGTGATGTGCTCCTTCCTCATTCGCTCGCTGCTTCGAACTTCGATTGCCTGGCGAATCCTTTTGTTGACCTCCCGCGATCCCGAGTGCTGAACTGCAATCTGATTGGGCAGCTGGGTGAGCGAGCCGTTGGTGAAAGTGGCGAGGATCTATGGCGTGCCAGAAAGGACAAGAAGAGATCTGTAGTGAATCAGAGCAACCGGCTCGTCCCATTGGTCATTGCTTATGCAAACTTTGACGTCAACACAGCGCCGTGACGGTTTATATCAGTAGTGCTGAGACAATGGCGCCCGATACCACAGAAGAAGTCATTCACAATGTATGAAGAAACATAACAATTCAGTTTCAACTCCTCTGTTTCACTTTTAGGTGTTTACAACCCTTTAAGCCCCCCCCCCCCCCCCCCCCCCCACTGAAGAAAACAGGCTGAAAGTCTCCTTTAACACATCAGATCTGGTTTCTACCACCAGATAACTGACCTTTTATCCGAATTATCCCTGAATTACAGCCTCTTTGTGTTCATAATGTTCTAGTAAACTGATGAATGAAATAAAACGCAGTATCAGTGACACCGTTAGCTAATGGAAATATAGGAAAAGTATTGAGAATGAGGAGTCACGTGACTCCGGTCGGCCGGTCGGCCGGTCGGCCATGTTGGCAGAAGAATCTATTGGTTGCCAGGGGCAACGCCATTAACTTAACGGATATCTTCCCGCATTTGTCATTTCGGCAGGGCAGAGACTAATACAAAAGAAAGAAAGCAAAGCAATGCAGAGAGATAAGGCGAAAGCAAAGGGACCTTACAGGGACAAGCTTATTACAAGCGCAAAGCAGCGGTATTTGGAGAAACTGTCCAGCATCCAAAATATTGATCCTTACGAGCTCCCTGCAGCAGGTCAGACACCTGCTCTCCCTGATGCTGCATCCATTTAGGAAACCTAAAATAACGTATTTCGTTGTTCCTATGTTTCCCAAACGTATTATGTGAGGTACTGGAACAGTTCTTCACACAGCATTGATTTCCAGGCATGTTCTTGCAATTCCATACTGTTTACACTTACTGATTTAAAAACACACGCGTACAATGTAAACGAACGGAGAGAACGGCGTTTTCTCACTAGCATTCTGCCAACATGGCGGATAGGGGCGGGGCTCTGTACTATGACGACAACTCCTCATTCTCAATAGTAAAAATCATGCAAATAAAGGGAAGTGTTTGGCCGTCAGCTCATGCAGCTAACGGGAAGCGTTTGGCCGTTAGCTCATGCAGCTAACGGGAAGCGTTTGGCCGTTAGCTCACGCAGCTAACGGGAAGCGTTTGGCCGTTAGCTCACGCAGCTAACGGGAAGCGTTTGGCTGTTAGCTCATGCAGCTAATGGGAAGCGTTTGGCCGTTAGCTCACGCAGCTAACGGGAAGCGTTTGGCTGTTAGCTCATGCAGCTAATGGGAAGCGTTTGGCCGTTAGCTCATGCAGCTAACGGGAAGCGTTTGGCCGTTAGCTCACGCAGCTAACGGGAAGCGTTTGGCCGTTAGCTCACGCAGCTGACGGGAAGCGTTTGGCCGTTAGCTCACGCAGCTGACGGGAAGCGTTTGGCCGTTAGCTCAAGCAGCTAACGGGAAGCGTTTGGCCGTTAGCTCATGCAGCTAATGGGAAGCGTTTGGCCGTTAGCTCATGCAGCTAATGGGAAGCGTTTGGCCGTTAGCTCATGCAGCTAACGGGAAGTGTTTGGCCGTTAGCTCATGCAGCTGACGGGAAGCGTTTGGCCGTTAGCTCATGCAGCTGACGGGAAGCGTTTGGCCGTTAGCTCATGCAGCTGACGGGAAGCGTTTGGCCGTTAGCTCATGCAGCTGACGGGAAGCGTTTGGCCGTTAGCTCATGCAGCTAATGGGAAGCGTTTGGCCGTTAGCTCATGCAGCTAACGGGAAGTGTTTGGCCGTTAGCTCATGCAGCTGACGGGAAGCGTTTGGCCGTTAGCTCATGCAGCTAACAGGAAGAGTTTGGCCGTTAGCTCATGCAGCTAACAGGAAGCGTTTGGCCATTAGCTCATGCAGCTAACAGGAAGTGCTTGGCCGTTAGCTCATGCAGCTGACGGGAAGCGTTTGGCCGTTAGCTCATGCAGCTGACGGGAAGCGTTTGGCCGTTAGCTCATGCAGCTAACGGGAAGCGTTTGGCCATTAGCTCATGCAGCTAACAGGAAGCGTTTGGCCATTAGCTCATGCAGCTAACAGGAAGTGCTTGGCCGTTAGCTCACGCAACTAACGGGAAGTGTTTGGCTGTTAGCTCACGCAGCTAACGGGAAGTGTTTGGCCGTTAGCTCATGCAGCTAACAGGAAGCGTTTGGCCATTAGCTCATGCAGCTAACAGGAAGCGTTTGGCCATTAGCTCATGCAGCTAACAGGAAGTGCTTGGCCGTTAGCTCACGCAACTAACGGGAAGTGTTTGGCTGTTAGCTCATGCAGCTAACGGGAAGTGTTTGGCCGTTAGCTCACGCAACTAACGGGAAGTGTTTGGCTGTTAGCTCACGCAGCTAACGGGAAGTGTTTGGCCGTTAGCTCACGCAACTAACGGGAAGTGTTTGGCAGTTAATATCTGAATGGAAACCAGTGTGTCAGCAGTAATGAGGACTGGGTTTCTCTGAGTCCTGATGAAGAACCAGGGGGGATCAGACCCTCTGATGAGCCTGTTGGCCATCGAAGAGACAGATGTGCCAGATGCTGAGCCCACTGAGCTGCCGTACTTCTTCCTAACTGATGATTTCTGGACCCTAAAATATCTTCGTTGGACTCACAAAATTCATCCCCAGAATGTCTCCGAACGGCAGCTCGGCGCTCCATGTGGTCATGCTGTCATAGCTTGGGCGCCTGGCTTTCTGGGGTTTGGTCTCTTCCCGTGACCCCGGGCGGATCAGGTACGTGTCGATGTTGTGTTTCCGTAGAAACTCGCTGCGTTCCTGGCCACACCCCTTCTCCGCCTCGTAGATCCCGTCCAGGCAGTCCAGGGTGGCCTGTGAGATGTGAACCTGCCTGAGAGGAGACAAAGAGTTCAGATCCTGATCTAATAATCTCCTTACAGATACCCTCTGAACTGGGTTTCCATGAAGATACAGTTCAGCTGTAAGGATCAGAGGTGTCAGTTTCAACTCCTCTGTTTCACTTTTAGGTGTTTACAACCATTTTTAACCCTTTAAGCCTCCCCCCCACTCTGAATAAAACAGGCTGAAAGTCTCCTTTAACACATCAGATCTGGTTTCTACCACCAGATAACTGACCTTTTATCCGAATTATCCCTGAATTACAGCCTCTTTGTGTTCAAAATGTTCAAGTAAACTGATGAATGAAATAAAACGCAGTATCAGCGACGCCGTTAGCTCATGCAGCTAACAGGAAGCATTTGGCCGTTAGCTCATGCAGCTAACATTAAGTGTTTCACCGTTAGCTTATGCAGCTAACAGGAAGTGTTTCACCATTAGCTCATGCAGCTAACAGGAAGAGTTTCACCGTTAGCTCATGCAGCTAACAGGAAGAGTTTCACCGTTAGCTCATGCAGCTAACAGGAAGTGTTTGGCCGTTAGCTCATGCAGCTAACAGGAAGTTATTCACCTTTAGCTCATGCACCTAACAGGAAGTGTTTGGCCGTTAGCTCATGCAGCTAACAGGAAGAGTTTCACCGTTAGCTCATGCAGCTAACAGGAAGAGTTTCACCGTTAGCTCATGCAGCTAACAGGAAGTGTTTGGCCGTTAGCTCATGCAGCTAACAGGAAGTGTTTCACCTTTAGCTCATGCACCTAACAGGAAGTGTTTGGCCGTTAGCTCATGCAGCTAACAGGAAGTGTTTCACCGTTAGCTCATGCAGCTAACAGGAAGTGTTTAGCCGTTAGCTCAAACAATAAATAAAAACAGATATGTGTTTCACACAGAGCTTTGTTTTTATTACAATGATGTTACATCTCACAGCTGTAGGGGGCGCTAAAGATCAGAAATGAGCCAAATTCTCTGGTGTTCCTTTAAAAGTACCAACTTTTCAGCAGCTGGTACAGGGTTAAAGTGACGGTGTAGTTTCGTGTGTCTGACCCTGGCACTCCGGCAGCCTCCAGACTGTTGGCGATGTCCACGTCCCAGCTCCAGATGTCGAACTGCCACTTCTGGAGACCCATCACGCCACAGAGGACGGAGCCCGAGTGCACGCCGATCCGCATGTCCACCTCCTGCTGCAGCTCCCGCCGAACGTACCTGCAACACGTCACGCACGGGTCACTGTGGCGCCCCGAGGGAACGGCGAGCAGGTGGCGCTGTTACCGTACGCTGTTACCGTACGCTGTTACCGTACGCTGTTACCGTACGCTGTTACCGTACGCTGTTACCGTATGCTGTTACCGTGTGGTGTTACCGTGTGGTGTTACCGTATGGTGTTACCGTCTGGTGTTACCGTGTGGTGTTACCGTGTGCTGTTACCGTATGGTGTTACCGTCTGGTGTTACCGTGTGGTGTTACCGTGTGGTGTTACCGTGTGGTGTTACCGTACATTGTTACCGTATGCTGTTACCGTACGTTGTTACCGTACGCTGTTACCGTATGTATGCTGTTACCGTGTGGTGTTACCGTATGTACGGTGTTACCGTATGTACGCTGTTACCGTATGTACGCTGTTACCGTATGGTGCTACCGTACAGTGTTACCGTGTTACCGTATGCTGTTACCGTACATTGTTACCGTATGCTGTTACCGTATGCTGTTACCGTACGCTGTTACCGTACGCTGTTACTGTATGTATGCTGTTACCGTGTGGTGTTACCGTATACTGTTACCGTACGCTGTTACCGTACGCTGTTACCGTACGCTGTTACCATACGCTGTTACTGTATGTATGGTGTTACCGTGTGGTGTTACCGTATGCTGTTACCGTATGGTGTTACCGTATGGTGTTACCGTATGGTGTTACCGTATGCTGTTACCGTATGGTGTTACCGTATGGTGTTACCGTATGGTGTTACCGTATGGTGTTACCGTGTTACCGTATGGTGTTACCGTATGCTGTTACCGTATGGTGTTACCGTGTTACCGTATGCTGTTACCGTATGGTGTTACCGTATGGTGTTACCGCATGGTGTTACCGTGTGGTGTTACCGTGTTACCGTATGGTGTTACCGTATGGTGTTACCGTATGGTGTTACCGTGTTACCGTATGCTGTTACCGTATGGTGTTACCGTGTGGTGTTACCGTGTTACCGTATGGTGTTACCGTATGGTGTTACCGTGTGGTGTTACCGTGTTACCGTATGGTGTTACCGTATGGTGTTACCGTGTTACCGTATGGTGTTACCGTATGCTGTTACCGTGTTACCGTATGCTGTTACCGTATGCTGTTATCGTGTTACCGTATGCTGTTACCGTATGGTGTTACCGTATGGTGTTACCGCATGGTGTTACCGTGTGGTGTTACCGTATGCTGTTATCGTGTTACCGTATGCTGTTACCGTATGGTGTTACCGTATGGTGTTACCGCATGGTGTTACCGTGTGGTGTTACCGTATGCTGTTACCGTATGCTGTTACCGTGTGGTGTTACCGTGTGCTGTTACCGTATGGTGTTACCGTGTGGTGTTACCGTGTTACCGTATGGTGTTACCGTATGGTGTTACCGTGTTACCGTATGCTGTTACCGTATGGTGTTACCGTATGCTGTTACCGTGTTACCGTATGCTGTTACCGTATGGTGTTACCGTGTTCCCGTATGCTGTTACCGTATGCTGTTACCGTGTTACCGTATGCTGTTACCATATGCTGTTACCGTATGGTGTTACCGTGTTACCGTATGGTGTTACCGTATGGTGTTACCGTGTTACCGTATGGTGTTACCGTATGCTGTTACCGTGTTACCGTATGCTGTTACCGTATGCTGTTACCGTATGGTGTTACCGTGTTACCGTATGCTGTTACCGTATGCTGTTACCGTGTTACCGTATGCTGTTACCGTATGCTGTTACCGTATGCTGTTACCGTGTTACCGTATGCTGTTACCGTATGCTGTTACCGTGTTACCGTATGCTGTTACCGTATGGTGTTACCGTGTTACCGTATGCTGTTACCGTATGCTGTTACCGTGTTACCGTATGCTGTTACCGTATGCTGTTACCGTATGGTGTTACCGTGTTACCGTATGCTGTTACCGTATGGTGTTACCGTGTTACCGTATGCTGTTACCGTATGCTGTTACCGTATGCTGTTACCGTGTTACCGTATGCTGTTACCGTATGCTGTTACCGTGTTACCGTATGCTGTTACCGTATGGTGTTACCGTGTTACCGTATGCTGTTACCGTATGCTGTTACCGTGTTACCGTATGCTGTTACCGTATGCTGTTACCGTATGCTGTTACCGTATGCTGTTACCGTGTTACCGTATGGTGTTACCGTATGGTGTTACCGTGTTACCGTATGGTGTTACCGTATGCTGTTACCGTGTTACCGTATGCTGTTACCGTATGCTGTTACCGTATGGTGTTACCGTGTTACCGTATGCTGTTACCGTATGCTGTTACCGTGTTACCGTATGCTGTTACCGTATGCTGTTACCGTATGCTGTTACCGTGTTACCGTATGCTGTTACCGTATGCTGTTACCGTGTTACCGTATGCTGTTACCGTATGCTGTTACCGTGTTACCGTATGCTGTTACCGTATGGTGTTACCGCATGGTGTTACCGTGTGGTGTTACCGTATGCTGTTACCGTATGCTGTTACCGTGTGGTGTTACCGTGTGCTGTTACCGTATGCTGTTACCGTATGCTGTTACTGTGTTACCGTATGCTGTTACCGTATGGTGTTACCGCATGGTGTTACCGTGTGGTGTTACCGTATGCTGTTACGGTATGCTGTTACCGTGTGGTGTTACCGTGTGCTGTTACCGTATGCTGTTACCGTATGCTGTTACCGTGTTACCGTATGCTGTTACCGTATGGTGTTACCGTATGGTGTTACCGTATGGTGTTACCGTATGGTGTTACCGTGTTACCGTATGGTGTTACCGTATGGTGTTACCGTGTTACCGTATGGTGTTACCGTATGGTGTTACCGTGTGGTGTTACCGTGTTACCGTATGGTGTTACCGTATGGTGTTACCGTATGGTGTTACCGTGTGGTGTTACCGTATGGTGTTACCGTGTGGTGTTACCGTGTTACCGTATGGTGTTACCGTATGGTGTTACCGTATGCTGCTACCGTGTTACCGTATGCTGTTACCGTATGGTGTTACCGTGTGCTGTTACCGTATGGTGTTACCGTATGCTGTTACCGTATGCTGTTACCGTGTTACCGTATGCTGTTACCGTATGGTGTTACCGCATGGTGTTACCGTGTGGTGTTACCGTGTTACCGTATGGTGTTACCGTATGGTGTTACCGTGTTACCGTATGGTGTTACCGTATGGTGTTACCGTGTTACCGTATGGTGTTACCGTATGGTGTTACCGTGTTACCGTATGATGTTACCGTATGGTGTTACCGTATGGTGTTACCGTGTGGTGTTACCGTATGGTGTTACCGTATGGTGTTACCGTATGGTGTTACCGTATGGTGTTACCGTGTTACCGTATGGTGTTACCGTGTTACCGTATGGTGTTACCGTATGGTGTTACCGTATGGTGTTACGGTGTTACCGTATGGTGTTACCGTGTTACCGTATGGTGTTACCGTGTTACCGTATGGTGTTACCGTATGGTGTTACCGTATGGTGTTACGGTGTTACCGTATGGTGTTACGGTGTTACCGTATGGTGTTACCGTATGGTGTTACCGTGTTACCGTATGCTGTTACCGTATGCTGTTACCGTATGGTGTTACCGTGTTACCGTATGCTGTTACCGTGTTACCGTATGCTGTTACCGTATGCTGTTACCGTATGGTGTTACCGTGTTACCGTATGCTGTTACCGTGTTACCGTATGCTGTTACCGTGTTACCGTATGGTGTTACCGTGTTACCGTATGCTGTTACCGTGTGGTGTTACCGTGTTACCGTATGGTGTTACCGTATGCTGTTACCGTATGGTGTTACCGTGTTACCGTATGGTGTTACCGTATGGTGTTACCGTATGGTGTTACCGTGTTACCGTGTTACCGTATGGTGTTACCGTATGGTGTTACCGTATGGTGTTACCGTATGCTGTTACCGTATGGTGTTACCGTGTTACCGTATGGTGTTACCGTGTTACCGTATGCTGTTACCGTATGCTGTTACCGTGTTACCGTATGCTGTTACCGTATGGTGTTACCGTGTTACCGTATGGTGTTACCGTGTTACCGTATGGTGTTACCGTGTTACCGTATGCTGTTACCGTGTTACCGTATGCTGTTACCGTGTTACCGTATGCTGTTACCGTGTTACCGTATGGTGTTACCGTGTTACCGTATGCTGTTACCGTGTTACCGTATGGTGTTACCGTGTTACCGTATGCTGTTACCGTATGGTGTTACCGTGTTACCGTATGCTGTTACCGTGTGGTGTTACCGTGTTACCGTATGGTGTTACCGTGTTACCGTATGGTGTTACCGTGTTACCGTATGGTGTTACCGTGTTACCGTATGCTGTTACCGTGTGGTGTTACCGTGTTACCGTATGCTGTTACCGTGTGGTGTTACCGTGTTACCGTATGGTGTTACCGTGTGGTGTTACCGTGTTACCGTATGGTGCTGATCATGCTGAGGCCCATCTCCACGCAGCAGCGGGCGTGTCCTCGCTGAGGCTTCGGGACGCCTGAGACGCAGTAGTAACAGTCGCCCAGGATCTTGATGCGCAGACACTGGTGCTCCTGCAGGGACACAAGGACGGACTCAGCGTCTGTTCTCCATCACCGAGCCAGAAACCAGAAACAATCTGAGGACACGCTTTGGCGGGCGGGGGGGTCTGACCTCGGCCAGCCTGTCGAAGCGTCCGAAGAGCTCGTTGAGAGTTTTAACGAGTTCCTGAGCCGAAAGGATCAACGACAGCGACGTGAAGCCGATGATGTCGGCGAACAGGATGCTGCAGAAACACGAAGCGTTCAGATTAACTGATTAATGAGTTGTTAATGATCTGGACAAATTTTATCTCAAAACTTAGGCATTTTCGTCCTCTTTCACACAAAGTCACACTCATTGACCTCTGCCACACAGATTTAGTCCTTCCAACTGACATTATAAACGGCTAAACTGATAAAATCAATGTGTAAAAATGATTTTAAAACTGCCATAAAAAACGAGCCACAGATAGTAGCCGAATGAAAATTACACCGCTGGCTTCTGCCGTCCCTTGGGGCGCTCACGGTTCAAAAATTATCCGGATACGGCATTTACTTTTCGAACTGTGACTGTTTGTTCGAGAAAGTAGGCAACAGTGAAAAGTAGTGTGATTTTAAACAGCACAATAGTCTGTGTCAGTTGGAGCTGCTCGCATGCTAACGAGCTGTCTCCTAGCAACAAGCTTAACAGCCTGCTCAGGGCTGAGACAGAGACCACAGCCCTTTTACAGACAGCCGTTCCACTTCCTATTCGCCCCATTATACAAAATTTGGCTGCAGTTCAGTTGATTTTCTCTGGGGGCGCTGGCGAGCGAGTGCAGAATGAGATTGGCCATAGGGCTGGCGCTAATAACTCAAAAAATGTCCCCGCTAGCGGCTGAAACCTGAAAATAATACTGTGATTTCTGACAGAGGGATGTGGATTTATATAGAAAGTACAATAACCTGGGAGTTATATCTTTCTGTTTTCTTACAGGTCTGGCATTTGCGAGTCAGTCTCCGCTAGCATCTAGCTAACGGAATCTGAAGAACGCACGGCTGATTACGACCGGCTGCTTTACGGCACTCGTCCACTGTGCCAGAGTGCTAACCTGGTGCTGCTAACAACAACCAAAGCTAAACCAGAGGCTAGTCAGAGAGTATGTAAAAGGGCTGTGCTGAATTCTGTAACTATTTGAGCTAACACCTCTCTGCTAGCTCAGCGCTAGGACTGACCATGCCGTAAAGTGATGCCACATGCGTGACGTCACTCGGGATGCAATACTGACAATAAATGTGTATTTTTAAAAAATCTAGTGAGTCTAAAAAATCAAACCAAGAGCCGTTTGAAAGGATAATTTATCCTGCCTTTAGGAAAATTAAAATGAAAAAATATAAAAAATTCTATCCAAAGCAATGGCTGCATCTAAGGTGGATCTCATAGTACCACCACAGAGTTCTGCCTGCTCTGCACTGCTTCGTTGGCGCCCCCTAGAGTGCAGTACCACCCGGAAAAAGCCGCCAGCTTTCTCTCTCCTCATAATAGAGACTCTCTGCATTGACTGCTTAGGAGGAAAAAGCCAAGATGGAGCCATTTTGGAGCCATATTGGGCCTTCCAGATGCCTTTTGCAAGTACCCACAATGCATTGGGAAAATGCATTGAAAAGCACTTAATATTAAGCACTTAAGCATGTTTAAAATGGCATAAAAACTGTATTTTACACAGGACCTTGATAAAAATGACATAAATGTCTCCCCCATTTAGGGACTGGCAGAAGCGCAAAATTGAATAGGAAAATCGATTGAAAAGCACAAAATGAGGCCATTTTGAAAATGCCATTAAAACTGTATTTTAAACAGGAAAAAATGACATAACTGTCTACATCAGACCTATCTTTGGAATTGTGGGTCTCGCAGAGTATTGATGGGATTTTCGGCTCTTTTTCGAGATGCGGCTCTAATGGCTCTTCTTACTGTGGAGAGCCGGCTCGTTCGGCTCCCAAACGGCTCCCCATATATACAGTATATATTTACATTATTAATTAATTGATAGCGTAAACCTAATTTTATAACGTTTTGTTTCATTATTGACATTTTTAAGCCCTTGTAAAAATGCTGCATAACAATGCTTTATAAATGAAAGTTTTATTATAACCAATTAAATGATCACAAAATAGCACCACATCCACAAAAATAACTTAAAATAAATTAAACAGTTATAAATACAAACACCCACCACAATACGAAAAAGTATCAAAGCAGCACACGCTTGACATGAGGGCAGCAGAGGAAAGGATAACAGTGGACAAACTTTTTTTCAGTGTTTCCACGTCACCTTATTAATTGAAAGCTGCGTGTGATTGGTCAGATGTGTGGAGCCCACGCTTGACATGAGGGCAGTGGAGACATTAAGGCACCGACCGAGGAAAAAAACTCTCCGTCTAGCACTGGCAGAAGCAGAGCAAAACGAGCAAGGAGAGGGAGAGTGAGGGGGAGGGGAGAGACAGCGAGGAACCGAAGTACAAAAAAAACGACGTGGGGAAAAAACTGTCGGCTCTGTGGCACTTGCAGAACATAAGCGCAACGACAGGGAGGCGGAGAGACGGAGAGATACTGAAAGAAAAAAACGGCTCCCATCGTTCACTTCAGAGCCGGCTCTTAGAGCCGGATCGTTCGCGACTGACACATCACTATCGCAGAGGAGAACATCGATTGAAAAGCACTTAAATAGCCCCAAAATGCATTGTGACAATGCCATAAAAGCTGTAATTTAAACAGGACCTTGATAAAAATGACATGGCTGTCTACAGCAGACCTGTCTTATGAGTTTTGGGTCTCGCAGAGGCCCAAAATTCAATGGGAAAATCGATTGAAAAGCACTTAACGAGCCCCAGAATGCATTTTAAAATGCCAAAAAACCTGTTTTTTGAACTGATGATTAACTAATGGATTAATGAAACGCACCGAGCAGAACTGTGTGTTTACCTGTTGTCTTTGTAGTAGTGGATGTAGATCTGATGGAACCGTGTGTTTACCTGTTGTCTTTGTAGTGGTGGATGTAGATCTTATGGAACCGTGTGGTTACCTGTTGTCTTTGTAGTGGTGGATGTAGATCTGATGGAACCGTGTGTTTACCTGTTGTCTTTGTAGTGGTGGATGTAGATCTTATGGAACCGTGTGGTTACCTGTTGTCTTTGTAGTGGTGGATGTAGATCTTATGGAACCGTGTGGTTACCTGTTGTCTTTGTAGTGGTGGATGTAGATCTTATGGAACCGTGTGGTTACCTGTTGTCTTTGTAGTGGTGGATGTAGATCTTATGGAACCGTGTGTTTACCTGTTGTCTTTGTAGTGGTGGATGTAGATCTTATGGAACCGTGTGTTTACCTGTTGTCTTTGTAGTGGTGGATGTAGATCTTATGGAACTGTGTGTTTACCTGTTGTCTTTGTAGTGGTGGATGTAGATCTTATGGAACTGTGTGTTTACCTGTTGTCTTTGTAGTGGTGGATGTAGATCTTATGGAACTGTGTGGTTACCTGTTGTCTTTGTAGTGGTGGATGTAGATCTTATGGAACTGTGTGGTTACCTGTTGTCTTTGTAGTGGTGGATGTAGATCTTATGGAACTGTGTGTTTACCTGTTGTCTTTGTAGTGGTGGATGTAGATCTTATGGAACTGTGTGTTTACCTGTTGTCTTTGTAGTGGTGGATGTAGATCTTATGGAACTGTGTTTACCTGTTGTCTTTGTAGTGGTGGATGTAGATCTTATGGAACTGTGTGGTTACCTGTTGTCTTTGTAGTGGTGGATGTAGATCTTATGGAACCGTGTGTTTACCTGTTGTCTTTGTAGTGGTGGATGTAGATCTTATGGAACTGTGTGTTTACCTGACGTCTTTGTAGTGGTGGATGTAGATCTTATGGAACTGCTGGGGCAGAACATATTCCTCCATGGTCGTCATGTCGGCGATCATCTCCAAAACCAGAAATCGCGGCAGGACGGACATCACCAGGCGCTCCTGAAAGCACAACGATGATTATTTAAAGAGCAACGACTGAAGATATCATGACAACAACGTGAAACTGAGCTCTTAATGAGTTGGTTTCTGAAGAGAAAGTGACTCTCTCTGACAAAACTGAGGAATCAGTTTGGACCGGAGTCGAGGAGCGACCAGAGAGGCTCAAACAGCTCAAACATCTGGAGGAAGGCGGTGTGTTTACGGACGTTAGCCGCCATCAACATCTGGACACCCGTTACATGCTGCCATTCAGACATTGACGTTCAATTGTCGGAATGGTGACATTTTTTTAAGAAATGAAACGTCCCGTCATTCCGAATTTCATTTTTTCTTTTGTCGGAATGGCGGTATGATTTTTTCTTTTCAACATACCACCATTCCGACACGCGATTTCAGCACCACACGCGTGGACAGCTCGCCATGCAATAATAGGGCTGCACCAGCTACAAATGCCCGAGAGAGAGAGACATTCCAACACGCAAGTCAAGCAAGACTGATCGCACCCACTCAGAAATTTACTGATGATGAGGGCTGACGAGGGGCTCGTTGTGTAGCCAATATTTCATTTGGCAGTGTAAAACGGATGCTATTTGTTTTTGTGACAATTGCCTCAATTTATTTTACCTTAAACCACTGAGAATGCTGTCAAAGTGAAGCCTCACAACAGCTGGTAGGCTAGATCTTTATCAGGACAATGGACACTTGGGTTCACCGGCAGATAAAATGTCTTAAATTTCGCCGATTTTCGAAGAGTGGCATTAAATTTCATCTGGGCGGAATGAAAGAAAGATATGTCTGGAGAGAGCTTTTGTGTGTGCGCGAGTACTTCTGGTGAAAACTTCCGGTGATTTGACAGCTAGGGCGTCAGGTTAGGGCCAGTGGCCGTAAACAAAGGTTATCTTAGCTAGGAAATTGTTTTTGAATTGGCTCTATATGAACGAATTGGATTATTTTATTAATTATGATTATTATTAATTAATTGAATTCCAATTGGCTTGAATTGGACTTACTATCTAAGTGCCTTGAGATGACATTTGTTGTATTTGGCGCTATATAAATAAAAATGAATTGAATTGAATTGAATTATAGCCGAGAAGAAAGATGATAACATAACGTAGCTAAAAAGACTAGCTTTCTTCAGTAGCCTAATGCTTACCGATTTAGCAAGCCTAGCAGCCTCGTTGCTAATGCTAGCCGCCGTAATGTTACCAACCATACCCGACGTCAA
The DNA here is from genome assembly GCF_027942865.1 of Odontesthes bonariensis. Classification (NCBI taxonomy): domain Eukaryota; kingdom Metazoa; phylum Chordata; class Actinopteri; order Atheriniformes; family Atherinopsidae; genus Odontesthes; species Odontesthes bonariensis. The sequence continues at coordinate 2,201,620 of NC_134516.1, forward strand.
GGAGTTGGCTGAGCAGGTTATGGAGGGGCTGGCAGAGTTAACTTCATAATGGGTGAGTGCAGGTTTCATTCACTTGTTTTCATTCTTTCACAGGATTGATTCACTTCATTGGTTTATCCGGTTGCTGGCCGCCGAGCCATTATGTGTCTGGGTTTGTGTAGGTTACTGATCATGGTTGTTAGCAGTCGATAGTCAGGTTGTGTGATGTGTGTGTATTTTTTCTATGGGTACATGCCATTGACTGAGCGGTCTGTGCTCGTTTTTTATTTTTATTTAATTAGATTGGAAATACTAATTAATACTGAGGGGGAGGCTGGTCCCGGGGAAAATTGCCAGGGCCGATTTTTTTTTCCCAGTCCGACCCTGACAGCTCCCAACAAGTGTCGGAATGGTGGTATCAAAGTGTCGGTATGGCGGGATGTCGCAGTGGCGTCATGTCTGAGTGACGGGATGTCGGAATGCCGGTTGCATACCCTGGACACCTGCTGTGTGATTGAATGCAGAAACACAGACCTGATGAAGCTGTTCTCCAGCTCTATATACAGATACAGATAGTTCCTCTGTTGATCCCAGAGGGAAACAGGTTAGCATGTAGCTGTAAGCTAGCAGCAGATGCTAGCAAACAATGCTTTCTCATCAACAGTAATGGACCAAGCCGGAGATGTGCTAAGCTAAGCTGTTAGCTGCACACTACCATCTTTAACTATAAAGATCTCAGTATGCTACTCCTTCACTATCGGCCAATCCGACTCCGTGGTCACTAAACCTTTCGAAGTTCTCCGTCGGGCTTTCGGATACCCAAGGCAGTTCACCTCCCGATCAGTAGGCGGCGCTCAGTAGACGACCTAATTTCGCGACGTCTATGGTGAAAGTCGTTGATTGATTGTACACCTTCCAGCTCCGTTCCACTCCTCACAGTGAACGATGGCGACCGAGAGAGGTCGGCTGTGTTCGAAACCGCATACTACATACTACATACCGCATACTACATACTACATACTACATACTCATCGATCAGACAGTATGCAGAGCTTTTACCCACAATGCATTTCACTCCTGCCCGAGCCGAAATCAGTCGGCCTGAAGCTGATTTCCCTTAAGCTCTAAACTCTGTAAACTTTAGCAACATTTGAAACATTTTCAGGTGAGAAAGTAGTCGTTTAGATCCCCAACCTGTTGAAAACCTGACAAAATACCGGCTGTTTACAATTTTGTTCCCACGAATTCGGCGCTACTAAAGCTAGCCGCAGTGAGCAACGCACTTCCGGTTATTTTCACAAAATAAAATACCCGTTGCCTTTTATCATAGGGAAAGCCATTACCATACAATTGGTGCTTTTGTTTTGAAAACAGGAAGTGAACCTACCCTCGTTGTAGCTAGCTTGAAACTGCTGTTTTGACAGAAAATGACGATCGGCGACGTCACGTTACGTTGCATCTTGGGTAGTTTGAGTATGAGTAGTAACCTCATGATGCATACCCAACATTTCGAGGAATCTAGTATGCATCCGGGAACTTCTCGCTTACTCAAACTCGCATACTAACTCAGAAAGTTAGTAGGAGTAGTAGGAGAAGTATGCGGTTTGGAACACAGCCAAAGACTGTTGTTGGAGTTGGAGCTCAACCAAATGTTGACCGGCACACAGTAAACTCTTTCAGAAATAGCGGTGTTGTTGTTCTGAGAGGAAGGAGCTAAACCGGAAAAGAGATTCCGGAAATGTTGTTGTTAGCCGACCAATCACAAGCCTTGCGGTCTCCGCGAGTCTCCGTCTCCTCGACGGGTAGATAGATAGATAGGAGTGTTGGCCGACGCATGCTAGAGACGAGGAGGGTCTCCGTAGGCGACCATAAAAGTTGAAAAAAACTAAACACGCTTTAAGAGTGAAGTCATCTTCAGGTGTTCTTAAAGACACGCACCCTCTCTTTGGGGGCGGGGCTTAGACTCTACCTGTCTTTGGTTCTCCCTCTCCAATCGGACTCGTCCCTCGATGCAGCGCCGGGTCTCCAAGAAACTCTGCCGCCGGGTCCGGTCCGACAGGTAGTGAATGAACAGCCCCGCGGTGTTCATGGCCAGGTACAGCAGCGCATTGGACAACACCTGCGCAGGTAAAACCAGACGGTTACTCATCTGCCACCAAACCATCGGTAAGAACGGGTAGGAGGACGCCAAGGTTCCCAACCTTTCGGACGAAAGTCTGGTTGCCGTAGTGGGAGCAGAGGTCCACCACGAGGTGCAGGGTGGAGGTGGTGCCCCCGCAGATGATGGACCAGAGCAGTGGGAGGGGCAGCAGGGTGTAGGTGGAGAACAGGGTGAAGAAGACGTACCAGGAGTGGTCGCTCTCAGCCCAGCTGAACACACCCACCAGCACCTGGACGGTCTGAGACGCCCAGCTGACCACCGACAGGTACCTGAGACAGGTGGGGCACAGGTGAGGGGGATAGACCGGTTTCACTGGAAAAAATCTAAATCTTACCAAGTATATTTGTCTCATTGAGTATCTCATTACACTTAATATGAGACACAACTGCCTAACAAGCACCATTTCAGCCAGATATAGGGACTTGTTTTAATACAATACATCTGGAATATCTTGTTAAATGAAAAAGTCTTGAAAACAAATTGTTTTGAGTCACATTTCATATGAAACAAGCTTTTTTTTTACATTTGAAGAGGTTTTTAAGCTAATTTCAAGATCACTTTTATCTCAAAAGTCCTAAATACAGTATCACATTTTATTTCAAGAAATCTTGACAAGCCGATTTTCACTAGTTCCATTGGCAGATTTTTTTTGCTTATTTCAAGCAAAAACGTCTTTTATTTGTTGTTTATTTTACTTATTTTTGGAGGGGCATTTTTTCCAGTGTTACTGCCGACCACTCTGACGTAGGAAGCCAGCGTACCTGAGCACCTGTGGTGATGACATCACCTCCTTCTTGGTCAGCGCCAGCACAAAGATGGCCGCCCACAGGACGATCGACAGGCCCGTCAGCCAGTCGCAGGCCACGCCCCCCCAGCCCGGCGGCCACGTCAGCAGCAGCAGGAGCAGCCGGGTCAGGATGTCGATGACGTTGGTGACGACCAACGACGTTCTTCTATGAGCCGAGGAGAACTGCTGGTAGAGTTGCTCCAGGTCCGCGGACCTGATGAGTTCAGGGAGATTTAAGAGTCAGAGCAACAACGTTCAACAGATTCCTCACCGACGATTCAGATTCAGCAGAATATTTGAGATCTTGCGTAGTTTGAAACAGCAAAACGTTGAAGCGTTGAGCTTCTTTGACGTGTTTATGTTCGCTTTTCTTTGCTTCATCTCGATTCAACATGGCTCCAGAGGGGTGTTTCACACTTTTTACACTCGTATAATCCAAGTTAGTGGGGTCAGTTTGATGTTGGGATCAGGGGTACAGCTCTGGAATCTAACTTCTTAACCTTTTATCTGAGAATCGCTCTGTGGCGTTCCTCAGGGCTCAAGTCGGGGCCCTTTTGTTCTTCTACAATTACAAGTGTCCACGGATGACACCCAAACCAATCCTGTAACTTGGTCCCAATATTTTTTTATCTATCTTATAATCTGCTTCATCGTTATGTCTTCAGTTTCCTTCAGGTAAAAAATTGTTGAGAACAACTCAAATCAACGTATTAGCTGGAAATTCTAACATGAAAGTGGGCCTCGTTCTGCCTCCAAATGAACTCTGGTGCAGTTTGAAATATGACCAAAGAGGGTTTGTATACAGTAAGTACTGAACGTGTGTTGTTCAGCAGGTTTATAATCACTGATGGATTAAATCTACATTTATTCTTGTATATACAGCTAGAGAAGCTGAGGAAACCAGCAGATTTCTGCGTCTTTACTTGAAGGTGTGCTGCAGCGTGGGGATGAAGACGCCTCGCACCGTCAGTCCACACGACACGAAGAAGTCGGCATCCGTTGGCGAGTCCCGTGTGCTCTCTGTTCCCACGCGAACCCCCTCCGTCACCGGGTGGATGCGAGCCGCCGACGAACGCCGCTTATGCCAGAAAGTCCCCCGAGATGCCTTACTGCGGATCTGCCTGCAAGACAACGTGAAGGGAACAGCTCAAAGCAAACCTTCAGGCCTCATCTCAGAGGATGCTGTCGGCTCCGCCCGTCGCTGACGTCACAGCGTGTACCCGTTGATGTCGGCGATGTAGGCGTCGGTGACGGTGATGCGGTGCCGGCCCCTCTCCAGGCCGCCGGCGAGCCTCAGCGAGTACAGGCTGTGCTGCTTGATGATGTTCCTTACGGCGTTTTGCCACAGAACTTTCTTCCTCTGCAGGCTGTGGGCGGGGCTGATGTTTGCGCTGAAGGTGATGTCACTGGCCGGTCGCAACGACTCGCAGTCGGTATTTTCCAACGCGCAGTGGTTGTCTGCCATGGTTGCCTCCTTCTGATTCAAACTGAAGCCCTAAAGGCAAGAAGTTGGAGGTTTGAGTATTAAAGCTTTTTCAGATTCACAAACTCCTCGTTCAGTGATTCACGTTAGAAAAATCTTTGAGATTTAAGACGTTCAACAGATTCCTCACCGACGCTTCAGATTTAGCAGAATATTTGAGATCAAAACGTTGAAGCGTTGAGCTTCTTTGACGTGTTTATGTTCGCTTTTCTTTGCTTCATCTCGATTCAACATGGCTCCAGAGGGGTGTTTCACACTTTTTAAACTCGTATAATCCAAGTTAGTGGGGTCAGTTTGATGTTGGGATCAGGGGTACAGCTCTGGAATCTAACTTCTTAACCTTTTATCTGAGAATCGCTCTGTGGCGTTCCTCAGGGCTCAAGCCTGGGGCCCTTTGTTCTTCTACAATTACAAGTGTCCACGGATGACACCCAAACCAATCCTGTAACTTGGTCCCAATATTTTTTATCTATTTTCTAATCTGCTTCATCGTTACGTCTTCAGTTTCCTTCAGGTAAAAATGGTTAAGAACAACTCAAATCAACGTATTAGTTGGAAATTCTGACAATGAAAGTGTTGTTGTTACGTTAAACATTTGTAATATCCTCCTTTAATAAACACGAATATAAATGTATTGTTTTCTTTTATATTTTGTGTAAAACGCGCCTCATTCAACAACCGTCCATCTTTCTTCTCCCATAAAAAGTGCTGAAGAAGAAAAAGAAAACGTGACTTCTTCTTGAAAACCGACACGTTTTCCATGTTCTTCTTCAGCGTTTGAACCACAGCTTCGCTCCTGTCGTTCAGCAGAGGAAACACAGATAAAAAAGATAACTGTTTCTGTAAAAGTCTTGCTTTGCACTCTTGCACACAGAGTTAAAGCTGTCATCAGCAGCCTCTCACGGCTGGTTTATCCACTCGGACGGCTTTAACCTCACCTGCTGCCACGCTGGACTTTGGCGGCTGACCAAGCACTGCTGACACCATTGGCCTGTAGTACGTCCTTGGATAATTAAGTGGCTCTTCTTCTCATGCACAAATCTTTGAGTCAGTGAAACTCAGATAGAAATTAGGGCTGGGCAACAATTAACATGTTTAATCTAATTAATCACATGATTTCTCTGATTAATCACCATTAATCTCATTTGTACGCAGAATCCAAAAATGAATCCAAAAGTAGCGTATAGCCTTTAGCATTTAGCTTTATTTTAAATGTGCTGCCATATGAATGAAAGTGCCATAACATTTGTTGTGCAAACACACTTTTAACATCAGCATCTTTCTGTAGTTTTTATGTAGAAGCCTCGCTCCACTGTCTGTTTCCTTGAATGACTTGCTGCTATCAGTTGTGTGTTTTGCCTTTAAGTGATATTTTAGACTGGAACTACTACGCTGAGAAGACAATTCAACTTGGCAGTGTTTACAGATGACTTTGGTTCTGTCGACTCCGCCGTCTGGAAGAACTTTAACATGAAAATGGCCGAGTAAAAGTTCCGTACCCTTCTCCATGTTTGGTGGATCCGCCGATTACTTTCTTTTCCTGTTCCACAGCAGCAGACTTTTACAAAATAAAAGCCTGTGAGCAACAGACTTTTACAGAATAAAAGCCTGTGAGCAACAGACTTTTACAGAATAAAAGCCTGTGAGCAACAGACTTTTACAGAATAAAAGCCTGTGAGCAACAGACTTTTACAGAATAAAAGCCTGTGAGCAACAGACTTTTACAGAATAAAAGCCTGTGAGCAACAGACTTTTACAGAATAAAAGCCTGTGAGCAACAGACTTTTACAGAATAAAAGCCTGTGAGCGACAGACTTTTACAGAATAAAAGCCTGTGAGCAGCAGACTTTTACAATAATAAAAGCCTGTGAGCAACAGACTTTTACAAAATAAAAGCCTGTGAGCAACAGACTTTTACAGAATAAAAGCCTGTGAGCAACAGACTTTTACAGAATAAAAGCCTGTGAGCAGCAGACTTTTACAAAATAAAAGCCTGTGAGCAACAGACTTTTACAAAATAAAAGCCTGTGAGCAGCAGACTTTTACAGAATAAAAGCCTGTGAGCAACAGACTTTTACAAAATAAAAGCTTGTGAGCATCAGACTTTTACAAAATAAAAGCCTGTGAGCATCAGACTTTTACAAAATAAAAGCCTGTGAGCAACAGACTTTTACAATAATAAAAGCCAAAATAAAAACCCGGTTCCAGTCCCGCATCGGACGGCCCTGTGCTGCATGTTGTTCCCCCTCTCTCTGCCCCCTGCTTCCTGTCTCTCTGAACTTTCCATTAAAGGCACAAAAGCCCCCACCAAAAAAAAACCTGTATTACTGTGCGATAAACTATTTATCGACGTTAAATAATTAACGAGTTTACTCGCCCAGCCCTGATAAATTAAATGTTGTACGTACTTCTTGCAGAGATGGGTTCATACGCTGATCCTCACTGATTCATGTCATCATCCTCCTCCTTCTTCTTCTCCTTTTACTTGTTTAAATCATCTTTATCCGTTCAGTTGCACATCTTCAGCTTCATGTTCATCTCTTCAGTATAAAATTAACTTCTTTTAAAAGTGTTTCATGCTCATTCCGATCCGTCTCTGACTTCTGTGGATGGATGAGTTTACACTTAAAACCAGCCTCCAGTCTTCAAAACTGCAAAATAACACAGATAACTGTTCTAAAGGACATCTGCGATCTGTTTAAGTTACCTCCGAAGCAGACGAGGAATCGCAGCTCTCAGGTCATCGCAGCCGGTTTCCCAAACATCAAAGACTTGTAAGAGCAGAAGGAAATGCAGGCGAACACTGAGCGGACGGGCAGCAGCTTTGTGTAATGAGCTGATGTCCGATTGGGTTGTTAATCCCTTCAGGAACCCCTCAGATGGACAAAAGGCTGGTCATTAAGATTAACCCTGCGTTTGTTCCCTTCGGTTCGTGATGGGATTGGCTGATCTCCAATTAGGTTAGATTGTGCTTGTGTGTGCGTTCAGGAGGTTAACGTGTTGATGAAAACTTCACAGCCGGATGGAAACACGAGGATGAAACGTAATTATCTGATGGGGAAGGGAAATCCTGCTAACAGATACAGACTCACACTGGCGCCATCTGGTGGCAAAACTCCAGTTTTTGAAGGCTTGTTCACCATGTTCCACATCTGGTTGGTTCAAGTTTCAACTTTCTCTGTCGTTATGAAACACTTGACCTTTCAATTAAATTGAATTGAATTCAATTTTATTTATATAGCGCCAAATACAACAAATGTCATCTCAAGGCCCTTAGATAATGAAGTCCAATTCAAGCCAATTGGAATTCAATTCATTTTAATCATAATTATTCATAAAATAATCCAATTCGTTCATATAGAGCCAATTCAAAAACAATTCCCTAGCTAAGGAAACCAACAGATTGCACTGAAACTTTGTTTTTGGACCTTTGACCTGACCTATGAACCATCTGAGATGGAAGATAGATCCCAACAGAAGGCACATTAATGTTTTATGTTAGGTTTATGCATTTTGGCAGACACTTTTATCCAGGTAGGCAGGTAGGGTAACAGGGGTTTTGCCAAAGGACCCCTACTGGAGGTAGTACCTTTAAAGCAGAGGATATGAACCCAGGTCACCCACTATCCAGCCCCCCTATTTTATCCATGATGTGTTAGAAGCAGGAAAAAATGGCAAAGTTTAAGGATTTGAGAACTTTCAGAAGGACCAAACTGGACATCTCGGTAACTGCAGCTTTCGTGGGATGTTGCCATTCTTTAGAGGTCCAGGGGAGGAAAACTGGTGAGTCAACCAAGGCTCACTGGGTCGGACCAGCCTTCCCAACACATGTGCATCATCAGATGACATTTGCTGGTGATTTGGTGCTTTATAGATGGAAACTGATGCTTTGGACGATGTTCTGTAGGGAAACTCTGGGTCGGGCCATAAAGGAGGACGTCACTTTGACATGTTCCGCCCTCCTAAACGTTGCTGCTGAACAAATGCATCTTGGGTAGTTTGAGTATGAGTAGTAACCTCATGATGCATACCCAACATTTCGGAGAATCTAGTATGCATCCGGGAACTTAAAAAAGTTAAAGTTAGTAGGAGTAGTAGGAGAAGTAGGCAGTTTCGAACACAGCCCATGTCTCAATCCCATCTGTGGGATGGGCTGGAAAACCAAGTGGGACCCACAGAGGCCCCTCCTCACCCCTTTAGGAGTTAAAGGATGTGCTGCTGACAGCTCGGTGCCAGATACCACACCGGACCTTCAGAGGTATGGAAGAGTTCAGAGCCTCGACAGATCAGCGCGGCTTTGTTGGGAACTCAGTAACTGCTGGGTGGGCTTCAGATTAATCTGAGTTATTTAAAGAATCCAGTGATGTGTGATCAAGTGTAAAGATGATTGTTCATGTATGGACCATGTGACTAAGGCTGTGTTCGAACCCGCATACTTCTCCTACTACTCCTACTACTCATGCTAACTTTCTGAGTTAGTAAGCGAGTTTGAGTAAGCGAGAAGTTCCCAGATGCATACTAGATTCTCCGAAATGTTGGTTATGCATCATGCATCATCACTTCCTGTTTTCAAAACAAAAGCACCAATTGTATGGTAATGGCTTTCCCTATGATAAAAGGCAACGGGTATTTTATTTTGTAAAAATAACAGGAAGTGCGTTAGCTCACTGCAGCTAGCTTTAGTAGCGCCGAATTCGTGGGAACAAAATTGTAAACAGCCGGTATTTTGTCAGGTTTTCAACACGTTGGGGATCTAAACGACTACTTTCTCTCCTGAAAATGTTTCAAATGTTGCTAAAGTTTACCGAGTTTAGAGCTTAAGAGAAATCAGCTTCAGGCCGGCTGATTTCGGCTCGGGCAGGAGCGAGATGCATTGTGGGTAAACGCTCTGCATACTGTCTGATCGAATGAGATTGTAATATGCGGTATGTAGTATGGAAGTATGTAGTATGTAGTATGGAAGTATGCAGTATGTAGTATGTAGTATGGAAGTATGTAGTATGCAGTATGTAGTATGTATTATGGAAGTATGCAGTATGTAGTATGTAGTATGCAGTATGGAAGTATGTAGTATGTAGTATGCAGTATGCAGTATGTAGTATGGAAGTATGTAGTATGGAAGTATGCAGTATGCAGTATGTAGTATGTAGTATGGAAGTATGCAGTATGTAGTATGTAGTATGCAGTATGGAAGTATGTAGTATGTAGTATGTAGTATGCAGTATGCAGTATGGAAGTATGTAGTATGTAGTATGTAGTATGCAGTATGCAGTATGTAGTATGTAGTATGCAGTATGTAGTATGGAAGTATGCAGTATGCAGTATGTAGTATGCAGTATGTAGTATGGAAGTATGTAGTATGTAGTATGTAGTATGCAGTATGCAGTATGGAAGTATGTAGTATGTAGTATGTAGTATGCAGTATGCAGTATGTAGTATGGAAGTATGTAGTATGTAGTATGTAGTATGCAGTATGTAGTATGGAAGTATGTAGTATGTAGTATGTAGTATGCAGTATGCAGTATGCAGTATGGAAGTATGTAGTATGTAGTATGCAGTATGCAGTATGGAAGTATGTAGTATGTAGTATGTAGTATGCAGTATGCAGTATGTAGTATGGAAGTATGTAGTATGGAAGTATGCAGTATGTAGTATGGAAGTATGCAGTATGCAGTATGTAGTATGTAGTATGTAGTATGAAAGTATGTAGTATGTAGTATGCAGTATGTAGTATGGAAGTATGTAGTATGCAGTATGCAGTATGTAGTATGTAGTATGGAAGTATGTAGTATGCAGTATGTAGTATGGAAGTATGTAGTATGCAGTATGTAGTATGGAAGTATGCAGTATGTAGTATGTAGTATGCAGTATGGAAGTATGTAGTATGTAGTATGTAGTATGGAAGTATGCAGTATGGAAGTATGTAGTATGTAGTATGCAGTATGTAGTATGGAAGTATGTAGTATGGAAGTATGCAGTATGTAGTATGGAAGTATGTAGTATGCAGTATGCAGTATGTAGTATGCAGTATGGAAGTATGTAGTATGTAGTATGGAAGTATGCAGTATGTAGTATGTAGTATGTAGTATGCAGTATGTAGTATGCAGTATGTAGTATGGAAGTATGTAGTATGCAGTATGTAGTATGTAGTATGGAAGTATGCAGTATGTAGTATGTAGTATGCAGTATGTAGTATGGAAGTATGTAGTATGGAAGTATGCAGTATGTAGTATGGAAGTATGTAGTATGCAGTATGTAGTATGTTGTATGGAAGTATGTAGTATGTAGTATGGAAGTATGTAGTATGTAGTATGCAGTATGTAGTATGGAAGTATGTAGTATGCAGTATGTAGTATGTTGTATGGAAGTATGTAGTATGTAGTATGGAAGTATGCAGTATGTAGTATGTAGTATGCAGTATGTAGTATGCAGTATGTAGTATGGAAGTATGTAGTATGGAAGTATGCAGTATGTAGTATGAGGTATGTAGTATGCGGTATGTAGTATGGAAGTATGTAGTATGTAGTATGGAAGTATGTAGTATGCAGTATGGAAGTATGCAGTATGTAGTATGTAGTATGGAAGTATGTAGTATGCAGTATGTAGTATGGAAGTATGTAGTATGGAAGTATGTAGTATGCGGTATGTAGTATGGAAGTATGTAGTATGCAGTATGTAGTATGCAGTATGGAAGTATGCAGTATGGAAGTATGTAGTATGTAGTATGCAGTATGTAGTATGGAAGTATGTAGTATGGAAGTATGCAGTATGGAAGTATGCAGTATGTAGTATGGAAGTATGTAGTATGCAGTATGTAGTATGGAAGTATGCAGTATGTAGTATGTAGTATGGAAGTATGTAGTATGCAGTATGGAAGTATGCAGTATGTAGTATGGAAGTATGTAGTATGGAAGTATGTAGTATGCAGTATGTAGTATGGAAGTATGCAGTATGGAAGTATGTAGTATGGAAGTATGCAGTATGTAGTATGGAAGTATGTAGTATGCAGTATGTAGTATGGAAGTATGCAGTATGTAGTATGGAAGTATGTAGTATGCAGTATGGAAGTATGCAGTATGTAGTATGGAAGTATGTAGTATGCAGTATGTAGTATGGAAGTATGCAGTATGCAGTATGTAGTATGTAGTATGCAGTATGTAGTATGGAAGTATGTAGTATGCAGTATGTAGTATGTAGTATGCAGTATGCAGTATGTACTTTCAGTGGAACTTTGACCCCATATCACTGGTCAACGCTTGATTTAAACATATTAAATATGAAAAACTCACACAGAGTCAACAAATGGAAGCTCAGGCTGTGTTTTTATTCATTCCTGTGGACACACACATAAATGTAAAAATATAAAACTATGATAACATGTATTCATGCCGTCTCTCAGCTCTTCACGGTATCAAACACTTTTTGTTGCTTTAACATGTTCACACATGATAAAAAGTCAGTAAACTGGACTGAAATATCACCATCGTCTTGTAAACGTGAGCCTCGTGTAAATAAATCGTCCCTTAAAAAGGGGTGAAGAGGCAAAACTGCTGCCCTGTTTCCAGTTTTCTACTTAAAACACGGAGTAATCTCTAAAGTGCAAATGGGTTGAGGGAACTACGGTAGGCTACAAATGGTAAGGAAACCCAAATATCCATTTTAATTCCAGGTTGTTTGGCACCAAACTGGAAAAAGATGCCAAGAGAGGTGAAGACCTGTGCATGCGACTTCATTCAGGGAACAAATTACACCGTTAATATCAGGGAACAGTTTGGCAGTGCGAATGAAAAATGTCGTTTTTAACCTTAAATTACAGCTTAAGGTGAGATTTCTGATAGATAAGTGGGAATAAATGTGTTGATTTAATTAATAATTTATGTAATTTACAATTTCTGGGAACGAATTACACACTTTAGGGAACTAAACTGCAAGTTAAAGGACAACATTTGTAGTTTTGAGTAATGAAATTACTCAATTTAAACTAACCGACTTTAATAAACCAAGTTAAGTTAAACAGAAAGAACTGAGATAATTCAACAATTTAGTCCTTTTAAGGGAACAAGTGAGGGGACAAATCGATATTTTTATTCAACATAACTACTGTTTATCTGTGTGGCAACACGTTTGGCAGACTGAGGACACAGTTTGCTAAGTTAAGGGAACTTATTACTGTTCAATAGAAAAATGAATATGGTAACACAAGAGAAATCAAGGGAACTAATTCGAAAAATCAGGAAAAAAACGTGAACGTACGATGTCAAACAGGCCAATTAACAGAATAAAAATGAATTGGAACACATTACTAAAGATAAAGGGAACTAAAATAAAAATTTGTCACCAAACAGAATGAAGTAGAATGTGAAAATGTTAAGTTTAGGGCAGCAAATCATATTCCTAAAAGATAAAAAATTGAGTTTTAAAGAGGCAAATTAATCACTGAAAGGTTTTAGGGAACAAACTGGAATTAAAGGGTGAAATTTATCTGGAAGAAAACTAATTAATTAGGAAAACAAAGCAGCAAATCTATGGAAACGATTCCATATGCTGCATATCACACACATATATTTATATATAATTCATTAATTTAAGGGAACATGAAGATATTTCACAAGATTTTAGGCAGAAAGGTCATTTGATGGAGCGAACGTAAGCTATGAAAGCGAACCAGGTTTGCTCAGCTTTACATCTCAATATTCAACATGCAGTTTGATTACATCAAATATTTAACTGGTAATTTGGCAAACTTTATGTGGACTTTACACGCACGAGATCAGAAGCTTCAGGAACTGAATGAACATCTTTAAACGTTGTAAAAACCCGATTTACAGTCGAAGGTTTTGTTAAACTCGCAGTAAATGAGCTTCAAACGAAGGCACAAAACCCAACATCCACATGTGGAGAAGGACGAGAGCCACAGACCTAAAATCTGAAACCTGTTAGAATTCCCTCAGAAGCAGTTTTACCCTCAAAGTTTTGAGCTGAAACCTGTTTTTACACAATTAAATAAAACGGCGACTAAATTAAGTTAAATAAATTAATCTTCGTTAATTCCGTCCGAGCGATCTTTGACTAATCGAAGAGTCTTTTTACTTCATGAATCTGAAGATAATAACGACATTAAGTACAATTTATACGTTTTTCAAAAGAATTTGAATTTTTTTCTGACTTCATAAAATTTGCGTTGTGATTGTAATTTTTTTTTTTTGGTGGCCACATTTATGCTCCATATTTTTCTTCAGAATAACCCGTTTTTATTCATAGAATTTTCTAAAATGCATTTAAAATTAAATGTTAAAATATTAAACAATTTATAAAATTTCAGATTTTTTTAAATGGAAGAAAATGAAAAAAAAATTAGATGATAAATTGAAATCTTTCGTAAAAGTTTTCTCAGATATTTTCACATTTTTTTAACGACTTCTTCAAATTGTTTGAGGTAAATCAGAAACTTTGATCTAAAAGTTCTGACTGAAAAATTGATTTTTTTACTTTAAAATGTCTGAATCTTCCTTTTAAAGTAAAATAACAATTTGAATAAAAAGAACCCTTCGTCCCGAGGCCCTCATCATCCTCACAGAAAGAACGTGAATAAGTTAAAGACGTTTAAACGAGGTTGGCGAACAGCAACGTGGCACATTAACGCTGAATAAATATATAAATAAATAAATGTTCGTAAGGCCGTGTCTCTGCGTTATTTAATGTTCTTCAGCAGGGAGGTTCGGGCGTTGACCACGGCCTTGAAGGCGTCTTCACTGCCGGGCGCCACACATTTGTCCGGGTGCAGCAGAACCGCCAGCTTCCTGTACGCCTTGTTCACCTCCTCCCTGGAAACGAGGAGGTGGGAACCAACATTAGACATGAGTGAACAAACACAAGAGTTTGGAGTCATTAAGATGTCCAGAAATGTAGTTTTTCAGTGAATCGTACATGACGTCATCAAACTTTGGAAATGTAAAGGAACCCTTAAACGGTACGGTTCGTCTCTATTATTCGTACATCCAAAATACAGCTGAACGCCTCCTTTAACTACCTTTATTTGTCATGTTTCTCTTTACAAATTCAGATTTTTTTATATTCTATATAACAGGAAAAGGAGAACCAGAGGCGGTTTCTGCTTCTTCAAACCCAAAAAGGGGTTTTGTTTTGTGGTTCATTCACCAGTTTGAGGTTCATCCCTTCTTCCAAGGATGAGATCTCAGGTTGTCCAAAGCCTGTCACCAGATTGTTGTATTATTTCATCGATAGATAATCAATCGATCATTAACAATGATCTCTGGTTCTGTTGTCTGCTAGCTTCCTTCTGTTCTCTGCTAGCTTCCTTCTTGTTGTCTGCTAGCTTCCTTCTGTTCTCTGCTAGCTTCCTTCTGTTCTCTGCTAGCTTCCTTCTGTTCTCTGCTAGCTTCCTTCTTGTTGTCTGCTAGCTTCCTTCTTGTTGTCTGCTAGCTTCCTTCTGTTCTCTGCTAACTTCCTTCTGTTCTCCGCTAGCTTCCTGTTCTCCGCTAGCTTCCTTCTGTTCTCCGCTAGCTTCCTTCTGTTCTTTGCTAGCTTCCTTCTGTTCTCTGCTAGCTTCCTTCTGTTCTCTGCTAGCTTCCTTCTTGTTGTCTACTAGCTTCCTTCTTGTTGTCTGCTAGCTTCCTTCTTCTCTGCTAGCTTCCTTCTGTTGTCTGCTAGATTCCTTCTTGTTGTCTGCTAGCTTCCTTCTGTTCTCTGCTAGCTTCCTTCTGTTCTCCGCTAGCTTCCTTCTGTTCTCCGCTTGCTTCCTTCTGTTCCCTGCTAGCTTCCTTCTGTTCCCTGCTAGATTCCTTCTGTTCTCTGATAGCTTCCTTCTGTTCTCTGCTAGATTCCTTCTGTTCTCTGAGCTTCCTTCTGTTCTCTGCTAGCTTCCTTCTGTTCTCTGCTAGCTTCCTTCTGTTCTCCGCTAGCTTCCTTCTGTTCTCTGCTAGCTTCCTTCATGTTGTCTGCTAGCTTCCTTCTGTTCTCCGCTATCTTCCTTCTGTTCTCCGCTAGCTTCCTTCTGTTCTCCGCTAGCTTCCTTCTGTTCTCCGCTAGCTTCCTTCTGTTCTCCGCTAGCTTCCTGTTCTCCGCTAGCTTCCTGTTCTCCGCTAGCTTCCTGTTCTCCGCTAGCTTCCTTCTGTTCTCTGCTAGCTTCCTTCTGTTCTCTGCTAACTTCCTTCTGTTCTCCGCTAGCTTCCTGTTCTCCGCTAGCTTCCTGTTCTCCGCTAGCTTCCTTCTGTTCTCCGCTAGCTTCCTTCTGTTCTTTGCTAGCTTCCTTCTGTTCTCTGCTAGCTTCCTTCTTGTTGTCTACTAGCTTCCTTCTTGTTGTCTGCTAGCTTCCTTCTTCTCTGCTAGCTTCCTTCTGTTCTCCGCTAGCTTCCTTCTGTTCTCCACTAGCTTCCTTCTGTTGTCTGCTAGCTTCCTTCTGTTGTCTGCTAGCTTCCTTCTGTTGTCTGCTAGCTTCCTTCTGTTCTTTGCTAGCTTCCTTCTGTTGTCTGCTAGCTTCCTTCTGTTGTCTGCTAGCTTCCTTCTGTTCTTTGCTAGCTTCCTTCTGTTGCCTGCTAGCTTCCTTCTGTTCTCTGCTAGCTTCCTTCTGTTCTCTGCTAGCTTCCTTCTGTTGTCTGCTAGCTTCCTTCTGTTGTCTGCTAGCTTCCTTCTGTTCTCTGCTAGCTTCCTTCTGTTGTCTGCTAGCTTCCTTCTGTTGTCTGCTAGCTTCCTTCTGTTCTCTGCTAGCTTCCTTCTGTTGTCTGCTAGCTTCCTTCTGTTCTCTGCTAGCTTCCTTCTGTTCTCTGCTAGCTTCCTTCTGTTCTCCGCTAGCTTCCTTCTGTTCTCCGCTAGCTTCCTTCTGTTCTCCGCTAGCTTCCTTCTGTTCTCTGCTAGCTTCCTTCTGTTCTCTGCTAGCTTCCTTCTTTTCTCCGCTAGCTTCCTTCTGTTCTCTGCTAGCTTCCTTCTGTTCTCTGCTAGCTTCCTTCTTGTTGTCTGCTAGCTTCCTTCTTGTTGTCTGCTAGCTTCCTTCTGTTCTCTGCTAACTTCCTTCTGTTCTCCGCTAGCTTCCTGTTCTCCGCTAGCTTCCTGTTCTCCGCTAGCTTCCTGTTCTCCGCTAGCTTCCTTCTGTTCTCCGCTAGCTTCCTTCTGTTCTTTGCTAGCTTCCTTCTGTTCTCTGCTAGCTTCCTTCTTGTTGTCTACTAGCTTCCTTCTTGTTGTCTGCTAGCTTCCTTCTTCTCTGCTAGCTTCCTTCTGTTGTCTGCTAGATTCCTTCTTGTTGTCTGCTAGCTTCCTTCTGTTCTCTGCTAGCTTCCTCCTGTTCTCTGCTAGCTTCCTTCTGTTCCCTGCTAGATTCCTTCTGTTCTCTGCTAGATTCCTTCTGTTCTCTGATAGCTTCCTTCTGTTCTCTGCTAGATTCCTTCTGTTCTCTGAGCTTCCTTCTGTTCTCTGCTAGCTTCCTTCTGTTCTCCGCTAGCTTCCTTCTGTTCTCCGCTAGCGTCCTTTTGTTCTCTGCTAGCTTCCTTCTGTTCTCTGCTAGCTTCCTTCATGTTGTCTGCTAGCTTCCTTCTGTTCTCCGCTATCTTCCTTCTGTTCTCCGCTAGCTTCCTTCTGTTCTCCGCTAGCTTCCTTCTGTTCTCCGCTAGCTTCCTTCTGTTCTCCGCTAGCTTCCTTCTGTTCTCTGCTAGCTTCCTTCTTGTTGTCTACTAGCTTCCTTCTTGTTGTCTGCTAGCTTCCTTCTTCTCTGCTAGCTTCCTTCTGTTGTCTGCTAGATTCCTTCTTGTTGTCTGCTAGCTTCCTTCTGTTCTCTGCTAGCTTCCTTCTGTTCTCCGCTAGCTTCCTTCTGTTCTCCGCTTGCTTCCTTCTGTTCCCTGCTAGATTCCTTCTGTTCTCTGCTAGATTCCTTCTGTTCTCTGATAGCTTCCTTCTGTTCTCTGCTAGATTCCTTCTGTTCTCTGAGCTTCCTTCTGTTCTCTGCTAGCTTCCTTCTGTTCTCTGCTAGCTTCCTTCTGTTCTCCGCTAGCGTCCTTTTGTTCTCTGCTAGCTTCCTTCTGTTCTCTGCTAGCTTCCTTCATGTTGTCTGCTAGCTTCCTTCTGTTCTCCGCTATCTTCCTTCTGTTCTCCGCTAGCTTCCTTCTGTTCTCCGCTAGCTTCCTTCTGTTCTCCGCTAGCTTCCTGTTCTCCGCTAGCTTCCTTCTGTTCTCTGCTAGCTTCCTTCTGTTCTCTGCTAACTTCCTTCTGTTCTCCGCTAGCTTCCTGTTCTCCGCTAGCTTCCTGTTCTCCGCTAGCTTCCTTCTGTTCTCCGCTAGCTTCCTTCTGTTCTTTGCTAGCTTCCTTCTGTTCTCTGCTAGCTTCCTTCTTGTTGTCTACTAGCTTCCTTCTTGTTGTCTGCTAGCTTCCTTCTTCTCTGCTAGCTTCCTTCTGTTGTCTGCTAGATTCCTTCTTGTTGTCTGCTAGCTTCCTTCTGTTCTCCGCTAGCTTCCTTCTGTTCTCCGCTAGCTTCCTTCTGTTCTCCGCTAGCTTCCTTCTGTTCTCCGCTAGCTTCCTTCTGTTCTCCGCTAGCTTCCTTCTGTTCTCCGCTAGCTTCCTTCTGTTCTCCGCTAGCTTCCTCCTGTTCTCTGCTAACTTCCTTCTGTTCTCCACTAGCTTCCTTCTGTTCTCCGCTAGCTTCCTTCTGTTCTCCGCTAGCTTCCTTCTGTTCTCCGCTAGCTTCCTTCTGTTCTCCGCTAGCTTCCTTCTGTTCTCCGCTAGCTTCCTCCTGTTCTCTGCTAGCTTCCTTCTGTTCTCCACTAGCTTCCTTCTGTTCTCTGCTAGCTTCCTTCTGTTCTCTGCTAGCTTCCTTCTGTTCTCCGCTAGCTTCCTTCTGTTCTCTGCTAGCTTCCTTCTCAGCTAACACACCGACTGATTTCTGTTAAAATGCTAACATGAAATGTTCCCTTCTGTTTGTTCTGCTCAGTGGACTCGATATGTGAACTGGCTGCGCAGGTAATACTGTCTTTTCTTTTCTTTGAAATGCTCCCAAACTTTAGACATTTTTTCTCTCATTTTGCTCCTCGTTGTTTTCTCCGGTTAAAAGTTTGATTTCAACGGGCTTAAAAATGGTCGGAGACACATATACGTTTAATGACCAAATTAGCATGTGGTGACATCACGAGTTTTCTCACCGTGTGGCGCCCGGCTTCACCCCCAACATGTCCCAGGAGTCCTTGCTGTTGCGGATCCGTCGGATGGTGTCGGCCTGCTCTTTGGTGAAGCCGACGCTGACCTCCGACACCGGACGCTTCCCGCCGTTCTCACACATGTCGGTGATGGAGGAGAAAAAAGCCTAAAAAGACGAGACTGAGCTCAGGTCTTCTTCTTAGCGTCTGAACACCTGCTCAGCTGCGCGTCTGAACACCTGTGCGTCTGAACACCTGCGCAGCTGTGCGTCTGAACACCTGTGCGTCTGAACACCTGCGCAGCTGCGCGTCTGAACACCTGTGCGTCTGAACACCTGCGCAGCTGTGCGTCTGAACACCTGCGCAGCTGTGCGTCTGAACACCTGCTCAGCTGCGCGTCTGAACACCTGTGCGTCTGAACACCTGCGCAGCTGTGCGTCTGAACACCTGCGCAGCTGCGCGTCTGAACACCTGTACAGGTGTGTGTCTGAACACCTGTGCGTCTGAACACCTGCGCAGCTGCGCGTCTGAACACCTGCGCAGCTGCGCGTCTGAACACCTGTACAGGTGTGTGTCTGAACACCTGTGCGTCTGAACACCTGCGCAGCTGTGCGTCTGAACACCTGCGCAGCTGTGCGTCTGAACACCTGCGCAGCTGTGCGTCTGAACACCTGCGCAGGTGTGCGTCTGAACACCTGTACAGGTGCGCGTCTGAACACCTGCGCAGGTGCGCGTCTGAACACCTGCGCAGGTGCGCGTCTGAACACCTGCGCAGGTGCGCGTCTGAACACCTGTGCGTCTGAACACCTGCGCAGGTGCGCGTCTGAACACCTGTACAGGTGTGCGTCTGAACACCTGTACAGGTGTGCGTCTGAACACCTGTACAGGTGCGCGTCTGAACACCTGCACAGGTGCGCGTCTGAACACCTGTACAGGTGTGCGTCTGAACACCTGTACAGGTGCGTGTCTGAACACCTGCACAGGTGCGCGTCTGAACACTTGTACAGCTGTGCGTCTGAACACCTGTACGGGTGTGTGTGGCCTACCTGGAACATCTCGTTGATGCCCTCGCCGCTCTGCGCCGACGTCTCAAAGTACTGGAACCCTCTGGACTCCGCCCACAGACGGCCCTCGCCCTCGTCCACCACCCGCCGCTTCGTCAGGTCCACCTGCTCAGATCAAAGGCTTTCAACAGACATTCACACATTTTATCAAGATGTAAAAGATCAGAAACTAAACCAAAAACCAGGCATCTGAAAAACGTAAAAATGTCCGCGTGGCGTGGTTTCATTCTGGTGTTTAAAAACATGTTTAAAGAGTGTTTAAAATGTGTTTAAAACATGTTTAAAGCGTGTTTAAAAACTTGCTTAAAACGTGTTTAAATCGTGTTTAAAGAATAATTAATGGCACAAAAACAAAGAAATAAAAAATACGAATAAATTCGCACGTAAAGAAACATAAAAACTGAAAGATTTTTCATTTTATTATTTTCTAGCTGTTTGTATTTCTCTAATAACTGACAAAAGGCTAAAGATGAAGATCTAAAACCTTGTAAAAACAAAATTTATCTTCAATAAAAAATGGTTAAAATTAAATCAAATTACTTTCAAAATGTTCAGAAATTGGTCAGATTTATTCATCCCACTTTTAAATCTTCATCAAAAAGAAACTACTTTGAATTAAAGTTGAAAAAAAAATTTTCCTATAAATTCTGCAGAAAATTTGATAAACTTTACGTAAAAGTGAAGTTTCTTTTAGTCGTTTGGTGACATTTTGTATTTAAAACCCCGTAATTAGCTCCGGGTGATTAGCTCCCGCTGCGGCGCGGCGTGCGGTCGGACGAGTCGCGGTGTGCGGTCGGACGAGTCGCGGTGTGCGGTCGGACGAGTCGCGGCGTGCGGTCGGACGAGTCGCGGCGTGCGGTCGGACGAGTGGCGGCGTGCGGTCGGACGAGTCGGACCTTGTTGGCGCAGACGATGAAGACGATGCTGTCCATGTTGGCCTGAGAGCCCATTTCCTGCTTCATCTCTCCCAGCCAGCTGTCCAGGGCGTCGAAGCTCTCCCGGAGGCCCACGTCGTACACCAGCAGCACGCCCTGGCTGTCTTTGTAGAACTCGTTCCGAACCTGAAAGGCGGACAGGCGTCAGCGGCTCCACCTGCTGGCGGCGCGCCGGCGTTACACCGCCGCTCACTCACCTCGTAGAAGAACGGATGCCCGGCCATGTCGAAGATGTTCACTTTGATTTCTCGGTCTCGAACCTGCACTCTGAGACACACACACATGCGCACATCAGTGCCGTGCACAGCAGCGCACGCACGTACACGGCGAGCGCTGCGCGGACTCACTTGGTGACGCCGTAGTCGATGCCGATCGTCGCCAAATACTTTGGGACGAACCTCTTCTCGCAGTATCGCTTGATGATGCAGCTCTGAGGGTGAAACAAGAATGTGTTGAGACTGTATAAACAAAAATAAACTGAAATGAATTGTTTTCACCGTTATTATTTTTATTGATTCAATTATTTTTGTGGCACTCCAGATATTCCATACTTGGTCTATTTTCTCTTAAGACGAGACACGGCCGGCAAAAACAGGGATTCTGAGATTTTGGGCCAGTCTGCTCCTTCAACGTGTTCTTTCAATCTGCTATAAAGAAAACTTTGAAAACATGAATTAAAATGTTTATTTTATTACATTTTGTTTACTCGCTGCAGCACGTTTCGCTCGAATTTACCAAAAAGTTAGCGTTCCAACGCGCCATGCCGAGCTTCGTCTGTTTACTGAAGGCATGACCGGTGTCGTTGGAAAGCTCCGAGTGTCCTGCACAATGATATGAAACCCAAATAAGGGCACTTCCTTTCTATCAGCAACCAATCAGGAATGTTTAAAGGGATAGTTCGGGGTCAGAATGACGTGCGCACTGATACACAATGAGAGACAGTATAGGGCCCAAGTGATAACGAGGAGTGACTTTTGCCGGCTTCGGTTTTTGTGATGAAATAAATCACTCTTTAGCACACGTACTGTTTTGGGAAGAAAAACGCGCTAATTTCTTGACCCCAGCAAACAAGCCGGACTACTTTCGCCTTGACCAACACTGGACAAGAACTCGGCTCACAGGACACTGTCGGGGGTAAGTCAGTTTGAATGCACGACACTGGTTATGGTGATGCCATACAGATCCATGTCAAATATCCTGAACTATCCCTTTAAAGGCGGATTTATAGCTAATGACGAAATCTGATTGGCTGCTGCTCGTTTCTGCTAACGTGATTGGCTCAGACGCGTCACGTGGTGGACTCTGACGCTCCGAAAATGCCCCAAAACACCGCAACTTCCAAAGAAAAAGATCTTTTATTGTATTTTATTGAGCTTATATTCTTTATTAATAAGATTACTTTATTCAATATTAGTACTACTAAGGGCCTGAGCATTTATTCTGTTTTTGAGCCATTGTTTCCAATACAAATGTATTGAATTCCCCTATTTAAATCTTTAAATGCCGTTTTCTCAAAATCAGTTTTTTGTATTTTTCCAGTATCAACATCTCAGCCTATGGAGCACCTACTAACACCAAACTTTCCAGTTATACACTTAGCAGTATTCTGAAGATATTTACAGAAGGATTTGTTGATAAATCATTCCTGGCCTGATTTACGTGATATGGCGAAAATTGATGTTTTTTATCCTGAAATCCCTCTGTAATTTTCTGTTCATTTTGTGTGTAAACAAAATTAAAAAATAGTTTTGCACCTGGTTTTATCATATGTTCAGATCTATCTTCTGGAAATATATGCAAATGTGCGCATATTTAATTAGATAATGCCTAATTTGCATAATTAAACATACAAATTTCTAAAAGTTGTAATACATTTTTTTTTCATACTTGTATAAGTAATCAACTGAGGAAGTTTCATGGTGATATCTGTTATTTTAAAATATTACCCTATTCACCTGTAGTGTCTCGCCTTAAGCTTTTATGTAAAATATGTGCCGAATCTCAGAAAAACTGACATTCTTTCAGAGTTTTGTTCCTCGGTGTAATATCTTGAGAAATATTGTGGTTGCCACCAAATAATCTTATTTTTTAAAGGGAGTTTGGTGTCAAACACGGAGACATACTGGCTGCTTGAGGACATCTTAAAGGAAGGACAAAAAAACGTCCATTACAAACGTTAACAGGAGTTAATGCATTTCTTCCAGTTAATACATTATTTATTGTCATTTAAAACACACGTAATAAAGGTTTAACACAGCCGGAAACCTCTCCCCGGGAATGTACCAGACTCCATCAGGATTTCGGTGTAAAATAAACGGAAGGTCTCGTACCTTTCCCACTTCGGCATTTCCGAGGCTGATCACCTTCACTCGGAGTGACTTCTTGTTGTCACGTCTTTTCGGCGCGTTTGTTTCCATCCGGACTCTTAATAAATCTGAGTTTTTTTGCGTTGAAGGTGTTCAGGCTGCTGTTAGCGGGGCTAGCTAACGGGGCTAACGGGGGCTAACGGGGGCTAACGAGCCGTCAGCGAAATAGCTAATAACTAGAACAGCGCTGAGACTTGATGTTTGTCGGATTAATTAATGGCGCCACATGGTTTCACTTTAGCTTTAATGTTGTTTAGCTGACGTCGTAACGTACAGCAGAGACTCGATGACTCCGCTAGCCTCATAGCCTAAATGCTAACCAGCTTCTTCTTCTTCTTCTTCTTGGTTTATTGTCGGTTGAAGGGAATTGGCGCATTACCGCCACCTACTGGACCAGATTAAGGCTACATAATGGCACAAAGTGGAGAATAACTTAGTTTCTTTTATGTTAATATATTTATTTGTCCAAGAAAATTGTTCTTAACAAGATGTAACTTCGTTTTGTGTTTTATTTCTAGATGAGCAATGGAAATATGTACATGTTAAAGCTTTTTTATTTGATTGGAGTCAGTATCGATACCATTTCTTCACCAGTTTATTTAAATTGACTTCAGTTGCATTAATAAATCACCAGCAAATGTAATCTCAAAGAAACAGTCCAATTAATTGTAATGTAGTCCAGTCTAATCCAATTATTTTATCCGTCCAATTCATGCAGAAGCAGTTAAATAAGAAGATATTAACCCACATTGATTTTTAATTTTGAATTCTTCTCTTGTCCATGACCACACAATGCAGTAAAATCTTATGTACTTATGAGCAGAACCACAGGAATTACTGTACAGAACCTTTCTATGATGCAGCAAACAGAACATGTGGATTCATTTATGGAACTATTTATTCTCTAAATATTTGTTTACATTTAGAAAAATAACAGATGAGCCTAAACGTGCTTCACACTGCAGACTCGACCCTGAAGTTAGGGACCCTCTAAGATTCTTCAGAGAATATTCAGGTTAACAGCAATCTGTCTCCAATCAGCTGAAAGATGAGATGAAACTTCATTAATCCTGAAGCATTCCCACCGTAGGAACCTTCTGCAGTCCCTTTAACCTTTTCAGGAACGGGGCCAATTTTTCCCGCATTCGGACATACAGGAACTAGGGGCCACGGCCCTAAGGAACTAGGGACCACGGCCCTCAGGAACTAGGGACCAGGGCCCTCTGGAACTAGGGACCACGGCCCTCTGGAACTAGGGACCACGGCCCTCAGGAACTAGGGACCACGGCCCTCAGGAACTAGGGACCACGGCCCTCAGGAACTCTGGACCACGGTCCTCAGGAACTAGGGACCACGGTCCTCAGGAACTAGGGACCACGGCCCTCTGGAACTCTGGACCACGGCCCTCAGGAACTAGGGACCACGGCCCTCAGGAACTCTGGACCACGGTCCTCAGGAACTCTGGACCACGGTCCTCAGGAACTAGGGACCACGGCCCTCAGGAACTAGGGACCACGGCCCTCTGGAACTCTGGACCACGGTCCTCAGGAACTAGGGGCCACGGCCCTCAGGAACTCGGGACCACGGTCCTCAGAAACTAGGGACCACGACCCTCAGGAACTAGAGACCACGGCCTTCAGGAACTAGAGACCACGGCCCTAAGGAACTAGGGACCATGGCCCTCAGGAACTAGGGACCACGGCCCTCAGGAACTAGGGACCACAGCCCTCAGCAACTAGGGACCACGGCCCTCAGGAACTAGGGACCACGGCCCTCAGGAACTAGGGACCACAGCCCTCAGCAACTAGGGACCACGGCCCTCTGGAACTAGGGACCACGGCCCTCAGGAACTAGGGACCACGGCCCTCAGGAACTAGGGACCACGGCCCTCAGGAACTAGGGACCACGGCCCTCAAGAACTAGGGACCACGGTCCTCAGGAACTAGGGACCACGGCCCTCTGGAACTCTGGACCACGGCCCTCAGGAACTAGGGACCACGGCCCTCAGGAACTCTGGACCACGGTCCTCAGGAACTCTGGACCACGGTCCTCAGGAACTAGGGACCACGGCCCTCAGGAACTCTGGACCACGGTCCTCAGGAACTAGGGGCCACGGGCCTCAGGAACTCGGGACCACGGTCCTCAGAAACTAGGGACCACGACCCTCAGGAACTAGAGACCACGGCCCTCAGGAACTAGAGACCACGGCCCTAAGGAACTAGGGACCACAGCCCTCAAGAACTAGGGACCACGGCCCTCAGGAACTAGGGACCACGGCCCTCTGGAACTGGGGACCACAGCCCTCAAGAACTAGGGACCACAGCCCTCAGGAACTAGGGACCACGGCCCTCTGGAACTGGAGACCATGGCCCTCAAGAACTAGGGACCACAGCCCTCAGGAACTAGGGACCACAGCCCTCAAGAACTAGGGACCACAGCCCTCAGGAACTAGGGACCACGGCCCTCTGGAACTGGGGACCATGGCCCTCAGGAACTAGGGACCACGGCCCTCAGCAACTAGGGACCACGGCCCTCAGGAACTAGGGACCACGGCCCTCAGGAACTAGGGACCACAGCCCTCAGCAACTAGGGACCACGGCCCTCAGGAACTAGGGACCACGGCCCTCAGGAACTAGGGACCACGGCCCTCAGCAACTAGGGACCACGGCCCTCTGGAACTAGGGACCACGGCCCTCAGCAACTAGGGACCACGGCCCTCAGGAACTAGGGACCACAGCCCTCAAGAACTAGGGACCACGGTCCTCAGGAACTAGGGACCACGGCCCTCGGGAACTAGGGACCACGGCCCTCGGGAACTAGGGACCACGGCCCTCGGGAACTAGGGACCACGGCCCTCGGGAACTAGGGACCACGGCCCTCAGGAACTAGGGACCACGGTCCTCAGGAACTAGGGACCACGGCCCTCAGGAACTAGGGACCACGGCCCTCAGGAACTAGGGACCACAGCCCTCAAGAACTAGGGACCACGGCCCTCAGCAACTAGGGACCACGGCCCTCAGGAACTAGGGACCACGGCCCTCAGCAACTAGGGACCACGGCCCTCAGGAACTAGGGACCACGGCCCTCAGGAACTAGGGACCACAGCCCTCAGCAACTAGGGACCACGGCCCTCTGGAACTAGGGACCACGGCCCTCAGCAACTAGGGACCACGGCCCTCAGGAACTAGGGACCACAGCCCTCAAGAACTAGGGACCACGGCCCTCTGGAACTAGGGACCACGGCCCTCAGCAACTAGGGACCACGGCCCTCAGGAACTAGGGACCACAGCCCTCAAGAACTAGGGACCATGGTCCTCAGGAACTAGGGACCACGGCCCTCGGGAACTAGGGACCACGGCCCTCGGGAACTAGGGACCACGGCCCTCGGGAACTAGGGACCACGGCCCTCGGGAACTAGGGACCACGGCCCACGGGAACTAGGGACCACGGCCCTCAGGAACTAGGGACCACGGCCCTCAGGAACTAGGGACCACGGCCCTCAGGAACTAGGGACCACGGCCCTCAGGAACTAGGGACCACGGCCCTCAGGAACTAGGGACCACGGCCCTCAGGAACTAGGGACCACGGCCCTCAGGAACTAGGGACCACGGCCCTCAGGAACTAGGGACCACGGCCCTCTGGAACTAGGGACCACGGCCCTCAGGAACTAGGGACCACGGCCCTCTGGAAATAGGGACCACGGCCCTCAGGAATGAGATCCTTCCCCAAGTGGAGGAGTTCAAGTATCTCGGGGTCTTGTTCACGAGTGAGGGACGAATGGAGCAGGAGATTGACAGACGGATCGGTGCGGCGTCTGCAGTGATGCGGGCTCTGCACCGGCCCGTCGTGGTGAAGAAGGAGCTGAGCCAGAAGGCGAAACTCTCGATTTACCGGTCAATCTATGTTCCTATCCTCACCTATGGTCACGAGCTGTGGGTAGTGACCGATGGATGGATGGATGGCCCTCAGGAACTCTTGACCACGGTCCTCAGGAACTAGGGACCACGGCACTCTGGAACTAGGGACCACGGCCCTCAGGAACTAGGGACCACGGCCCTCAGGAACTAGGGACCACGGCACTCTGGAACTAGGGACCACGGCCCTCAGGAACTAGGGACCACGGCCCTCAGGAACTAGAGACCACGGTCCTCAGGAACTAGGGACCACGGCCCTCAGGAACTAGGGACCACGGCCCTCAGGAACTAGGGACCACGGCCCTCAGGAACTAGGGACCACGGCCCTCAGGAACTAGGGACCACGGCCCTCAGGAACTAGGGACCACGGTTCTCAGGAACTAGGGACCACGGCCCTCAGGAACTAGGGACCACGGCCCTCAGGAACTAGGGACCACGGCCCTCTGGAACTAGGGACCACGGCCCTCTGGAACTCTGGACCACGGTCCTCAGGAACTAGGGACCACGGCACTGTGGAACTAGGGACCACGGCCCTCAGGAACTAGGGACCACGGCCCTCTGGAACTAGGGACCCCATCCCTAAAGAACTAGGGACCACGGCCCTCTGGAACTCTGGACCACAGCCCTCTGGAACTAGGGACCACGGCCCTCTGGAACTAGGGACCACGGCCCTCTGGAACTCTGGACCACGGCCCTCTGGAACTAGGGACCACGGCCCTCAGGAACTAGGGACCACGGCACTCTGGAACTCTGGACCACGGTCCTCAGGAACTACGGACCACGGTCCTCAGGAACTAGGGACCACGGCCCTCAGGAACTAGGGACCACGGCCCTCTGGAACTCTGGACCACGGTCCTCAGGAACTAGGGACCACGGCCCTCAGGAACTAGGGACCACGGCCCTCTGGAACTCTGGACCACGGCCCTCTGGAACTAGGGACCACGGTCCTCAGGAACTAGGGACCACGGTCCTCAGGAACTAGGGACCACGGCCCTCAGGAACTAGGGACCACGGCCCTCAGGAACTAGGGAAAAAGGCCCTCTGGAACTCTGGACCACGGTCCTCAGGAACTAGGGACCACGGTCCTCAGGAACTAGGGACCACGGCCCTCTGGAAATAGGGACCACGGCCCTCAGGAACTAGGGAAAAAGGCACTCTGGAACTCTGGACCACGGTCCTCAGGAAGTAGGGACCACGGCCCTCAGGAACTAGGGACCACGGCCCTCTGGAACTAGGGACCACGGCCCTCTGGAACTAGGGACCACGGCACTCTGGAACTCTGGACCACGGTCCTCAGGAACTAGGGACCACGGCACTGTGGAACTCTGGACCACGGCCCTCAGGAACTAGGGACCACGGCCCTCTGGAACTAGGGACCCCATCCCTCAGGAACTAGGGACCACGGCCCTCTGGAACTCTGGACCACGGCCCTCTGGAACTAGGGACCACGGCCCTCAGGAACTAGGGACCACGGCCCTCTGGAACTAGGGACCACGGCACTCTGGAACTCTGGACCACGGTCCTCAGGAAGTAGGGACCACGGCCCTCAGGAACTAGGGACCACGGCCCTCTGGAACTAGGGACCACGGCCCTCTGGAACTAGGGACCACGGCCCTCTGGAACTAGGGACCACGGCACTCTGGAACTCTGGACCACGGCCCTCAGGAACTAGGGACCACGGCCCTCTGGAACTAGGGACCACGGCCCTCTGGAACTCTGGACCACGGCCCTCTGGAACTAGGGACCACGGCCCTCTGGAACTAGGGACCACGGCACTCTGGAACTCTGGACCACGGCCCTCAGGAACTAGGGACCACGGTCCTCAGGAACTAGGGACCACGGCCCTCAGGAACTAGGGACCACGGCCCTCAGGAACTAGGGACCACGGTC
The DNA here is from genome assembly GCF_027942865.1 of Odontesthes bonariensis. Classification (NCBI taxonomy): domain Eukaryota; kingdom Metazoa; phylum Chordata; class Actinopteri; order Atheriniformes; family Atherinopsidae; genus Odontesthes; species Odontesthes bonariensis. The sequence goes on from NC_134516.1 coordinate 2,230,334, forward strand.
CTCAGGAACTCTGGACCACGGCCCTCTGGAACTAGGGACCCCATCCCTAAAGAACTAGGGACCACGGCCCTCTGGAACTCTGGACCACAGCCCTCTGGAACTAGGGACCACGGCCCTCTGGAACTAGGGACCACGGCCCTCAGGAACTAGGGACCACGGCCCTCAGGAACTAGGGACCACGGTCCTCAGGAACTCTGGACCACGACCCTCTGTGTGTGAGACCATGTGTGTGTGAGACCATGTGTGTGTGAGACCATGAGTGTGTGAGACCATGTGTGTGTGAGACCATGAGTGTGTGAGACCATGTGTGTGTGAGACCATGAGTGTGTGAGACCATGAGTGTGTGAGACCATGAGTGTGAGACCATGTGTGTGAGACCATGTGTGTGAGTCCATGTGTGTGAGTCCATGTGTGTGAGACCATGTGTGTGTGAGACCATGTGTGTGAGACCATGTGTGTGAGTCCATGTGTGTTAGTCCATGTGTGTGAGACCATGTGTGTGAGACCATGTGTGTGAGACCATATGTGTTAGTCCATGTGTGTGAGTCCATGTGTGTTAGTCCATGTGTGTGAGTCCATGTGTGTTAGTCCATGTGTGTGAGACCATGTGTGTTAGTCCATGTGTGTGAGACCATGTGTGTTAGTCCATGTGTGTGAGTCCATGTGTGTGAGACCATGTGTGTTAGTCCATGTGTGTGAGACCATGTGTGTGTGAGACCATGTGTGTTAGTCCATGTGTGTGAGTCCATGTGTGTTAGTCCATGTGTGTGAGTCCATGTGTGTTAGTCCATGTGTGTTAGTCCATGTGTGTGAGACCATGTGTGTTAGTCCATGTGTGTGAGACCATGTGTGTTAGTCCATGTGTGTGAGTCCATGTGTGTTAGTCCATGTGTGTGAGACCATGTGTGTTAGTCCATGTGTGTGAGACCATGTGTGTGAGACCATGTGTGTTAGTCCATGTGTGTGAGTCCATGTGTGTTAGTCCATGTGTGTGAGTCCATGTGTGTTAGTCCATGTGTGTGAGACCATGTGTGTTAGTCCATGTGTGTGAGACCATGTGTGTGAGTCCATGTGTGTGAGACCATGTGTGTGAGTCCATGTGTGTGAGACCATGTGTGTGAGACCATGTGTGTGAGACCATGTGTGTGAGACCATGTGTGTGAGACCATGTGTGTTAGTCCATGTGTGTGAGACCATGTGTGTGAGACCATGTGTGTGTGAGTCCATGTGTGTGAGACCATGTGTGTTAGTCCATGTGTGTGAGACCATGTGTGTGAGACCATGTGTGTGAGTCCATGTGTGTTAGTCCATGTGTGTGAGACCATGTGTGTGAGACCATGTGTGTGAGTCCATGTGTGTGAGACCATGTGTGTGAGACCATGTGTGTGAGACCATGTGTGTGAGTCCATGTGTGTTAGTCCATGTGTGTGAGACCATGTGTGTGAGTCCATGTGTGTGAGACCATGTGTGTTAGTCCATGTGTGTGAGACCATGTGTGTTAGTCCATGTGTGTGAGTCCATGTGTGTGAGACCATGTGTGTGAGACCATGTGTGTGAGACCATGTGTGTGAGACCATGTGTGTGAGACCATGTGTGTGAGACCATGTGTGTGAGACCATGTGTGTGAGTCCATGTGTGTGAGACCATGTGTGTGAGTCCATGTGTGTGAGTCCATGTGTGTGAGTCCATGTGTGTGAGACCATGTGTGTGAGACCATGTGTGTGAGTCCATGTGTGTGAGACCATGTGTGTGAGTCCATGTGTGTGAGTCCATGTGTGTGAGTCCATGTGTGTGAGACCATGTGTGTGAGACCATGTGTGTGAGACCATGTGTGTGAGTCCATGTGTGTGAGTCCATGTGTGTGAGACCATGTGTGTGAGACCATGTGTGTGAGTCCATGTGTGTGAGACCATGTGTGTGAGACCATGTGTGTTAGTCCATGTGTGTGAGACCATGTGTGTGAGACCATGTGTGTGAGTCCATGTGTGTGAGTCCATGTGTGTGAGACCATGTGTGTGAGTCCATGTGTGTGAGACCATGTGTGTGAGTCCATGTGTGTGAGTCCATGTGTGTGAGTCCATGTGTGTGAGACCATGTGTGTGAGACCATGTGTGTGAGACCATGTGTGTGAGTCCATGTGTGTGAGTCCATGTGTGTGAGACCATGTGTGTGAGACCATGTGTGTGAGTCCATGTGTGTGAGACCATGTGTGTGAGACCATGTGTGTTAGTCCATGTGTGTGAGTCCATGTGTGTGAGACCATGTGTGTGAGACCATGTGTGTGAAACCATGTGTGTTAGTCCATGTGTGTGAGACCATGTGTGTGAGACCATGTGTGTTAGTCCATGTGTGTGAGACCATGTGTGTGAGACCATGTGTGTGAGTCCATGTGTGTTAGTCCATGTGTGTGAGACCATGTGTGTTAGTCCATGTGTGTTAGTCCATGTGTGTGAGACCATGTGTGTTAGTCCATGTGTGTGAGTCCATGTGTGTTAGTCCATGTGTGTGAGACCATGTGTGTTAGTCCATGTGTGTTAGTCCATGTGTGTTAGTCCATGTGTGTGAGACCATGTGTGTTAGTCCATGTGTGTGAGACCATGTGTGTTAGTCCATGTGTGTGAGACCATGTGTGTTAGTCCATGTGTGTTAGTCCATGTGTGTTAGTCCATGTGTGTGAGACCATGTGTGTTAGTCCATGTGTGTTAGTCCATGTGTGTTAGTCCATGTGTGTGAGACCATGTGTGTGAGACCATGTGTGTGAGACCATGTGTGTTAGTCCATGTGTGTTAGTCCATGTGTGTTAGTCCATGTGTGTGAGACCATGTGTGTTAGTCCATGTGTGTGAGACCATGTGTGTTAGTCCATGTGTGTGAGACCATGTGTGTTAGTCCATGTGTGTTAGTCCATGTGTGTTAGTCCATGTGTGTTAGTCCATGTGTGTGAGACCATGTGTGTTAGTCCATGTGTGTGAGTCCATGTGTGTGAGACCATGTGTGTGAGACCATGTGTGTTAGTCCATGTGTGTTAGTCCATGTGTGTTAGTCCATGTGTGTGAGACCATGTGTGTTAGTCCATGTGTGTGAGACCATGTGTGTTAGTCCATGTGTGTGAGACCATGTGTGTTAGTCCATGTGTGTGAGTCCATGTGTGTGAGACCATGTGTGTGAGACCATGTGTGTTAGTCCATGTGTGTTAGTCCATGTGTGTTAGTCCATGTGTGTGAGACCATGTGTGTTAGTCCATGTGTGTGAGACCATGTGTGTTAGTCCATGTGTGTGAGTCCATGTGTGTGAGACCATGTGTGTTAGTCCATGTGTGTGAGACCATGTGTGTGAGTCCATGTGTGTGAGTCCATGTGTGTTAGTCCATGTGTTTGAGTCCATGTGTGTTAGTCCATGTGTGTGAGTCCATGTGTGTGAGACCATGTGTGTGAGACCATGTGTGTGAGTCCATGTGTGTGAGTCCATGTGTGTTAGTCCATGTGTTTGAGTCCATGTGTGTTAGTCCATGTGTGTGAGTCCATGTGTGTTAGTCCATGTGTGTGAGACCATGTGTGTTAGTCCATGTGTGTGAGTCCATGTGTGTGAGACCATGTGTGTGAGACCATGTGTGTGAGACCATGTGTGTGAGTCCATGTGTGTGAGTCCATGTGTGTGTGAGACCATGTGTGTGAGTCCATGTGTGTGAGACCATGTGTGTGTTAGTCCATGTGTGTTAGTCCATGTGTGTGAGACCATGTGTGTGAGTCCATGTGTGTGAGACCATGTGTGTGAGACCATGTGTGTGAGACCATGTGTGTGAGTCCATGTGTGTGAGACCATGTGTGTTAGTCCATGTGTGTGAGTCCATGTGTGTGTTAGTCCATGTGTGTGTTAGTCCATGTGTGTGTTAGTCCATGTGTGTTAGTCCATGTGTGTGAGTCCATGTGTGTGAGACCATGTGTGTGAGACCATGTGTGTTAGTCCATGTGTGTGAGTCCATGTGTGTGTTAGTCCATGTGTGTGTGAGTCCATGTGTGTGTTAGTCCATGTGTGTTAGTCCATGTGTGTGAGTCCATGTGTGTGAGACCATGTGTGTGAGACCATGTGTGTGAGACCATGTGTGTGAGACCATGTGTGTTAGTCCATGTATGTGAGACCATGTGTGTGAGTCCATGTGTGTGAGACCATGTGTGTGAGACCATGTGTGTGAGACCATGTGTGTTAGTCCATGTGTGTGAGTCCATGTGTGTGTTAGTCCATGTGTGTTAGTCCATGTGTGTGTTAGTCCATGTGTGTGTTAGTCCATGTGTGTGAGACCATGTGTGTGAGTCCATGTGTGTGAGTCCATGTGTGTGAGTCCATGTGTGTGTTAGTCCATGTGTATGAGACCATGTGTGTGAGTCCATGTGTGTGAGTCCATGTGTGTGAGTCCATGTGTGTGTTAGTCCATGTGTATGAGACCATGTGTGTTATTCCATGTGTGTGAGACCATGTGTGTTAGTCCATGTGTGTGAGACCATGTGTGTTAGTCCATGTGTGTGTGAGACCATGTGTGTTAGTCCATGTGTGTGAGTCCATGTGTGTGAGACCATGTGTGTTAGTCCATGTGTGTGAGTCCATGTGTGTGTTAGTCCATGTGTGTTAGTCCATGTGTGTGTTAGTCCATGTGTGTGAGACCATGTGTGTTAGTCCATGTGTGTGAGTCCATGTGTGTGTTAGTCCATGTGTGTTAGTCCATGTGTGTGTTAGTCCATGTGTGTGAGACCATGTGTGTTAGTCCATGTGTGTGAGTCCATGTGTGTGTTAGTCCATGTGTGTTAGTCCATGTGTGTGTTAGTCCATGTGTGTGTTAGTCCATGTGTATGAGTCCATGTGTGTGAGTCCATGTGTGTGAGTCCATGTGTGTGTTAGTCCATGTGTGTTAGTCCATGTGTGTGTTAGTCCATGTGTGTGAGTCCATGTGTGTGAGTCCATGTGTGTGAGTCCATGTGTGTTAGTCCATGTGTGTGAGACCATGTGTGTGAGTCCATGTGTGTTAGTCCATGTGTGTGAGACCATGTGTGTTAGTCCATGTGTGTGAGACCATGTGTGTTAGTCCATGTGTGTGTGAGACCATGTGTGTGAGTCCATGTGTGTGAGTCCATGTGTGTGAGTCCATGTGTGTGTTAGTCCATGTGTGTGAGTCCATGTGTGTGTTAGTCCATGTGTGTGTTAGTCCATGTGTGTTAGTCCATGTGTGTGTTAGTCCATGTGTGTGTTAGTCCATGTGTGTGAGTCCATGTGTGTGAGTCCATGTGTGTGAGTCCATGTGTGTTAGTCCATGTGTGTGAGACCATGTGTGTGAGTCCATGTGTGTTAGTCCATGTGTGTGTTAGTCCATGTGTATGAGACCATGTGTGTGAGTCCATGTGTGTGTTAGTCCATGTGTATGAGACCATGTGTGTGAGTCCATGTGTGTGAGTCCATGTGTGTGAGTCCATGTGTGTTAGTCCATGTGTGTGAGACCATGTGTGTGAGTCCATGTGTGTTAGTCCATGTGTGTGTTAGTCCATGTGTATGAGACCATGTGTGTGAGTCCATGTGTGTGTTAGTCCATGTGTATGAGACCATGTGTGTGAGTCCATGTGTGTGAGTCCATGTGTGTGAGTCCATGTGTGTGTTAGTCCATGTGTATGAGACCATGTGTGTTATTCCATGTGTGTGAGACCATGTGTGTTAGTCCATGTGTGTTAGTCCATGTGTGTGAGTCCATGTGTGTTAGTCCATGTGTGTTAGTCCATGTGTGTGAGTCCATGTGTGTGTGAGACCATGTGTGTGAGACCATGTGTGTGTTAGTCCATGTGTGAGAGACCATGAGTGTGAGTCCATGTGTGTGAGTCCATGTGTGTGAGTCCATGTGTGTTAGTCCATGTGTGTGAGTCCATATGTGTGAGTCCATGTGTGTGAGTCCATGTGTGTGAGTCCATGTGTGTGAGTCCATGTGTTTGAGTCCATGTGTGTTAGTCCATGTGTGTGAGTCCATATGTGTGAGTCCATGTGTGTGAGTCCATGTGTGAGAGACCATGTGTGTGAGACCATGAGTGTGAGTCCATGTGTGTGAGTCCATGTGTGAGAGACCATGTGTGTGAGACCATGAGTGTGAGTCCATGTGTGTTAGTCCATGTGTGTGAGTCCATATGTGTGAGTCCATGTGTGTGAGTCCATGTGTGAGAGACCATGTGTGTTAGTCCATGTGTGTGAGACCATGTGTGTGAGTCCATGTGTGAGAGACCATGTGTGTTAGTCCATGTGTGTGAGACCATGTGTGTGAGTCCATGTGTGTGAGACCATGTGTGTTAGTCCATGTGTGAGAGACCATGAGTGTGAGTCCATGTGTGTTAGTCCATGTGTGTGAGACCATGTGTGTGAGACCATGTGTGTGAGTCCATGTGTGTGAGACCATGTGTGTGAGACCATGTGTGTGAGTCCATGTGTGTGTGAGTCCATGTGTGTGAGACCATGTGTGTGAGTCCATGTGTGTTAGTCCATGTGTGTGAGACCATGTGTGTGAGTCCATGTGTGTGAGTCCATGTGTGTGAGTCCATGTGTGTGAGACCATGTGTGTGAGTCCATGTGTGTGAGACCATGTGTGTTAGTCCATGTGTGTGAGTCCATGTGTGTTAGTCCATGTGTGTGAGACCATGTGTGTGAGTCCATGTGTGAGAGACCATGAGTGTGAGTCCATGTGTGTGAGTCCATGTGTGTTAGTCCATGTGTGTGAGACCATGTGTGTGAGTCCATGTGTGTGAGTCCATGTGTGTGAGACCATGTGTGTTAGTCCATGTGTGTGAGTCCATATGTGTGAGTCCATGTGTGTGAGTCCATGTGTGTGAGTCCATGTGTGAGAGACCATGTGTGTGAGTCCATGTGTGTGAGTCCATATGTGTGTTAGTCCATGTGTGTTAGTCCATGTGTGTGAGTCCATGTGTGTGAGTCCATGTGTGTGAGTCCATGTGTGTTAGTCCATGTGTGTGAGTCCATATGTGTGAGTCCATGTGTGTGAGTCCATGTGTGTGAGTCCATGTGTGTGTTAGTCCATGTGTGTGAGTCCATATGTGTGAGTCCATGTGTGTGTTAGTCCATGTGTGTGAGACCATGTGTGTTAGTCCATGTGTGTGTGAGTCCATGTGTGTGAGTCCATGTGTGTGTTAGTCCATGTGTGTGAGACCATGTGTGTGAGTCCATGTGTGTGAGACCATGTGTGTGAGACCATGTGTGTTAGTCCATGTGTGTGAGACCATGTGTGTGTGAGTCCATGTGTGTGAGACCATGTGTGTTAGTCCATGTGTGTGAGACCATGTGTGTGAGACCATGTGTGTTAGTCCATGTGTGTGAGACCATGTGTGTTAGTCCATGTGTGTGAGTCCATGTGTGTGAGACCATGTGTGTGAGACCATGTGTGTGAGTCCATGTGTGTGAGTCCATGTGTGTTAGTCCATGTGTTTGAGTCCATGTGTGTTAGTCCATGTGTGTGAGTCCATGTGTGTTAGTCCATGTGTGTGAGACCATGTGTGTTAGTCCATGTGTGTGAGTCCATGTGTGTGAGACCATGTGTGTGAGACCATGTGTGTGAGACCATGTGTGTGAGTCCATGTGTGTGAGTCCATGTGTGTGTGAGACCATGTGTGTGAGTCCATGTGTGTGAGACCATGTGTGTGTTAGTCCATGTGTGTTAGTCCATGTGTGTGAGACCATGTGTGTGAGTCCATGTGTGTGAGACCATGTGTGTGAGACCATGTGTGTGAGACCATGTGTGTGAGTCCATGTGTGTGAGACCATGTGTGTTAGTCCATGTGTGTGAGTCCATGTGTGTGTTAGTCCATGTGTGTGTTAGTCCATGTGTGTGTTAGTCCATGTGTGTTAGTCCATGTGTGTGAGTCCATGTGTGTGAGACCATGTGTGTGAGACCATGTGTGTTAGTCCATGTGTGTGAGTCCATGTGTGTGTTAGTCCATGTGTGTGTGAGTCCATGTGTGTGTTAGTCCATGTGTGTTAGTCCATGTGTGTGAGTCCATGTGTGTGAGACCATGTGTGTGAGACCATGTGTGTGAGACCATGTGTGTGAGACCATGTGTGTTAGTCCATGTATGTGAGACCATGTGTGTGAGTCCATGTGTGTGAGACCATGTGTGTGAGACCATGTGTGTGAGACCATGTGTGTTAGTCCATGTGTGTGAGTCCATGTGTGTGTTAGTCCATGTGTGTTAGTCCATGTGTGTGTTAGTCCATGTGTGTGTTAGTCCATGTGTGTGAGACCATGTGTGTGAGTCCATGTGTGTGAGTCCATGTGTGTGAGTCCATGTGTGTGTTAGTCCATGTGTATGAGACCATGTGTGTATGAGACCATGTGTGTGAGTCCATGTGTGTGAGTCCATGTGTGTGAGTCCATGTGTGTGTTAGTCCATGTGTATGAGACCATGTGTGTTATTCCATGTGTGTGAGACCATGTGTGTTAGTCCATGTGTGTGAGACCATGTGTGTTAGTCCATGTGTGTGTGAGACCATGTGTGTTAGTCCATGTGTGTGAGTCCATGTGTGTGAGACCATGTGTGTTAGTCCATGTGTGTGAGTCCATGTGTGTGTTAGTCCATGTGTGTTAGTCCATGTGTGTGTTAGTCCATGTGTGTGAGACCATGTGTGTTAGTCCATGTGTGTGAGTCCATGTGTGTGTTAGTCCATGTGTGTGTTAGTCCATGTGTATGAGTCCATGTGTGTGAGTCCATGTGTGTGAGTCCATGTGTGTGTTAGTCCATGTGTGTTAGTCCATGTGTGTGTTAGTCCATGTGTGTGAGTCCATGTGTGTGAGTCCATGTGTGTGAGTCCATGTGTGTTAGTCCATGTGTGTGAGACCATGTGTGTGAGTCCATGTGTGTTAGTCCATGTGTGTGAGACCATGTGTGTTAGTCCATGTGTGTGAGACCATGTGTGTTAGTCCATGTGTGTGTGAGACCATGTGTGTGAGTCCATGTGTGTGAGTCCATGTGTGTGAGTCCATGTGTGTGTTAGTCCATGTGTGTGAGTCCATGTGTGTGTGAGTCCATGTGTGTGAGACCATGTGTGTGAGTCCATGTGTGTGAGTCCATGTGTGTTAGTCCATGTGTGTGAGACCATGTGTGTGTGAGACCATGTGTGTGTGAGTCCATGTGTGTGTTAGTCCATGTGTGTGTTAGTCCATGTGTGTTAGTCCATGTGTGTGTTAGTCCATGTGTGTGTTAGTCCATGTGTATGAGACCATGTGTGTGAGTCCATGTGTGTGAGTCCATGTGTGTGAGTCCATGTGTGTTAGTCCATGTGTGTGAGACCATGTGTGTGAGTCCATGTGTGTTAGTCCATGTGTGTGTTAGTCCATGTGTATGAGACCATGTGTGTGAGTCCATGTGTGTGTTAGTCCATGTGTATGAGACCATGTGTGTGAGTCCATGTGTGTGAGTCCATGTGTGTGAGTCCATGTGTGTGTTAGTCCATGTGTATGAGACCATGTGTGTTATTCCATGTGTGTGAGACCATGTGTGTTAGTCCATGTGTGTTAGTCCATGTGTGTGAGTCCATGTGTGTTAGTCCATGTGTGTTAGTCCATGTGTGTGAGTCCATGTGTGTGTGAGACCATGTGTGTGAGACCATGTGTGTGTTAGTCCATGTGTGAGAGACCATGAGTGTGAGTCCATGTGTGTGAGTCCATGTGTGTGAGTCCATGTGTGTTAGTCCATGTGTGTGAGTCCATATGTGTGAGTCCATGTGTGTGAGTCCATGTGTGTGAGTCCATGTGTGTGAGTCCATGTGTTTGAGTCCATGTGTGTTAGTCCATGTGTGTGAGTCCATATGTGTGAGTCCATGTGTGTGAGTCCATGTGTGAGAGACCATGTGTGTGAGACCATGAGTGTGAGTCCATGTGTGTGAGTCCATGTGTGAGAGACCATGTGTGTGAGACCATGAGTGTGAGTCCATGTGTGTTAGTCCATGTGTGTGAGTCCATATGTGTGAGTCCATGTGTGTGAGTCCATGTGTGAGAGACCATGTGTGTTAGTCCATGTGTGTGAGTCCATGTGTGAGAGACCATGAGTGTGAGTCCATGTGTGTTAGTCCATGTGTGTGAGACCATGTGTGTGAGACCATGTGTGTGAGTCCATGTGTGTGAGACCATGTGTGTGAGTCCATGTGTGTTAGTCCATGTGTGTGAGACCATGTGTGTGAGTCCATGTGTGTGAGTCCATGTGTGTGAGTCCATGTGTGTTAGTCCATGTGTGAGAGACCATGTGTGTGAGACCATGTGTGTGAGTCCATGTGTGTGAGACCATGTGTGTGAGTCCATGTGTGTGAGTCCATGTGTGTGAGACCATGTGTGTTAGTCCATGTGTGTGAGTCCATGTGTGTTAGTCCATGTGTGTGAGACCATGTGTGTGAGTCCATGTGTGAGAGACCATGAGTGTGAGTCCATGTGTGTGAGTCCATGTGTGTGAGTCCATGTGTGTGAGACCATGTGTGTTAGTCCATGTGTGTGAGTCCATATGTGTGAGTCCATGTGTGTGAGTCCATGTGTGTGAGTCCATGTGTGAGAGACCATGTGTGTGAGTCCATGTGTGTGAGTCCATATGTGTGTTAGTCCATGTGTGTTAGTCCATGTGTGTGAGTCCATGTGTGTGAGTCCATGTGTGTGAGTCCATGTGTGTTAGTCCATGTGTGTGAGTCCATATGTGTGAGTCCATGTGTGTGAGTCCATGTGTGTGAGTCCATGTGTGTGAGTCCATGTGTGTGAGTCCATGTGTGTGAGTCCATATGTGTGAGTCCATGTGTGTGAGTCCATGTGTGTGAGTCCATGTGTGTGTGAGTCCATGTGTGTGAGTCCATGTGTGTGTTAGTCCATGTGTGTGAGACCATGTGTGTGAGTCCATGTGTGTGAGACCATGTGTGTGAGACCATGTGTGTTAGTCCATGTGTGTGAGACCATGTGTGTGTGAGTCCATGTGTGTGAGTCCATGTGTGTTAGTCCATGTGTGTGAGACCATGTGTGTTAGTCCATGTGTGTGAGACCATGTGTGTTAGTCCATGTGTGTGAGACCATGTGTGTGAGACCATGTGTGTTAGTCCATGTGTGTGAGACCATGTGTGTGAGACCATGTGTGTTAGTCCATGTGTGTGAGTCCATGTGTGTTAGTCCATGTGTGTGAGACCATGTGTGTTAGTCCATGTGTGTGAGACCATGTGTGTTAGTCCATGTGTGTGAGACCATGTGTGTGAGACCATGTGTGTTAGTCCATGTGTGTGAGACCATGTGTGTTAGTCCATGTGTGTGAGACCATGTGTGTTAGTCCATGTGTGTGAGACCATGTGTGTGAGTCCATGTGTGTGAGACCATGTGTGTTAGTCCATGTGTGTGAGTCCATGTGTGTGAGACCATGTGTGTTAGTCCATGTGTGTGAGACCATGTGTGTGAGTCCATGTGTGTGAGACCATGTGTGTTAGTCCATGTGTGTTAGTCCATGTGTGTGAGACCATGTGTGTTAGTCCATGTGTGTGAGACCATGTGTGTGAGACCATGTGTGTTAGTCCATGTGTGTGTGAGACCATGTGTGTTAGTCCATGTGTGTGAGACCATGTGTGTGAGTCCATGTGTGTGAGTCCATGTGTGTTAGTCCATGTGTGTGAGTCCATGTGTGTTAGTCCATGTGTGTTAGTCCATGTGTGTTAGTCCATGTGTGTGAGTCCATGTGTGTGAGTCCATGTGTGTTAGTCCATGTGTGTTAGTCCATGTGTGTTAGTCCATGTGTGTGAGACCATGTGTGTGAGTCCATGTGTGTGAGTCCATGTGTGTTAGTCCATGTGTGTGAGTCCATGTGTGTTAGTCCATGTGTGTGAGACCATGTGTGTTAGTCCATGTGTGTTAGTCCATGTGTGTGAGACCATGTGTGTGAGTCCATGTGTGTGAGTCCATGTGTGTTAGTCCATGTGTGTGAGTCCATGTGTGTTAGTCCATGTGTGTGAGACCATGTGTGTTAGTCCATGTGTGTTAGTCCATGTGTGTGAGTCCATGTGTGTTAGTCCATGTGTGTTAGTCCATGTGTGTTAGTCCATGTGTGTTAGTCCATGTGTGTGAGACCACGTGTGTTAGTCCATGTGTGTGTGAGTCCATGTGTGTGAGACCATGTGTGTGAGTCCATGTGTGTGAGTCCATGTGTGTTAGTCCATGTGTGTGAGACCACGTGTGTGAGACCATGTGTGTGTGAGACCATGTGTGTGTGAGACCATGTGTGTGTGAGACCATGTGTGTGAGTCCATGTTTGTGAGACCATGTGTGTGTGAGACCATGTGTGTGTGAGACCATGTGTGTGTGAGTCCATGTTTGTGAGACCATGTGTGTGTGAGACCATGTGTGTGTGAGACCATGTGTGTGTGAGACCATGTGTGTGTGAGTCCATGTTTGTGAGACCATGTGTGTGTGAGACCATGTGTGTGTGAGACCATGTGTGTGTGAGACCATGTGTGTGTGAGTCCATGTTTGTGAGACCATGTGTGTGAGACCATGTGTGTGAGTCCATGTGTGTGTGAGTCCATGTGTGTTAGTCCATGTGTGTGAGTCCATGTGTGTGAGACCATGTGTGTGTGAGTCCATGTGTGTGAGTCCTTGTGTGTGAGTCCATGTGTGTGAGACCATGTGTGTGAGTCCATGTGTGTGAGTCCATGTTTGTGAGACCATGTGTGTGTGAGACCATGTGTGTGTGAGACCATGTGTGTTAGTCCATGTGTGTGAGTCCATGTGTGTGAGTCCATGTGTGTGAGTCCATGTGTGTGAGTCCATGTGTGTGTGAGACCATGTGTGTGTGAGACCATGTGTGTGTGAGACCATGTGTGTTAGTCCATGTGTGTGAGTCCATGTTTGTGAGACCATGTGTGTTAGTCCATGTGTGTGAGACCATGTGTGTGTGAGACCATGTGTGTGTGAGACCATGTGTGTGTGAGACCATGTGTGTGAGTCCATGTGTGTGAGTCCATGTGTGTGAGTCCATGTGTGTGAGTCCATGTGTGTGAGTCCATGTTTGTGAGACCATGTGTGTGTGAGACCATGTGTGTGTGAGACCATGTGTGTTAGTCCATGTGTGTGAGTCCATGTTTGTGAGACCATGTGTGTTAGTCCATGTGTGTGAGACCATGTGTGTGTGAGACCATGTGTGTGTGAGTCCATGTGTGTTAGTCCATGTGTGTGAGACCATGTGTGTGTGAGACCATGTGTGTGAGTCCATGTGTGTGAGTCCATGTTTGTGAGACCATGTGTGTGTGAGACCATGTGTGTGTGAGTCCATGTGTGTGAGACCATGTGTGTGTGAGACCATGTGTGTGTGAGTCCATGTGTGTTAGTCCATGTGTGTGAGACCATGTGTGTGAGTCCATGTGTGTGAGTCCATGTGTGTGAGTCCATGTGTGTGAGTCCATGTTTGTGAGTCCATGTGTGTGAGACCATGTGTGTGTGAGACCATGTGTGTGTGAGACCATGTGTGTGAGTCCATGTGTGTGAGACCATGTGTGTTAGTCCATGTGTGTGAGACCATGTGTGTGTGAGTCCATGTGTGTGAGACCATGTGTGTTAGTCCATGTGTGTGAGACCATGTGTGTGTGAGACCATGTGTGTGAGTCCATGTGTTTGAGTCCATGTGTGTGAGTCCATGTGTGTGAGTCCATGTGTGTGAGTCCATGTGTGTTAGTCCATGTGTGTGAGACCATGTGTGTTAGTCCATGTGTGTGAGTCCATGTGTGTGAGTCCATGTGTGTGAGTCCATGTGTGTGAGTCCATGTGTGTTAGTCCATGTGTGTGAGACCATGTGTGTTAGTCCATGTGTGTGAGTCCATTTGTGTGTGAGTCCATGTGTGTTAGTTCATGTGTGTGTGAGTCCATGTGTGTGTGAGTCCATGTGTGTGAGTCCATGTGTGTGAGACCATGTGTGTTAGTCCATGTGTGTGAGTCCATGTGTGTGAGACCATGTGTGTTAGTCCATGTGTGTTAGTCCATGTGTGTGAGTCCATGTGTGTGAGTCCATGTGTGTGAGACCATGTGTGTTAGTCCATGTGTGTGAGTCCATGTGTGTGAGACCATGTGTGTTAGTCCATGTGTGTTATTCCATGTGTGTGTTAGTCCATGTGTGTGTGAGTCCATGTGTGTGTGAGTCCATGTGTGTGAGTCCATGTGTGTGAGACCATGTGTGTTAGTCCATGTGTGTGAGTCCATGTGTGTGAGACCATGTGTGTTAGTCCATGTGTGTTATTCCATGTGTGTGAGTCCATGTGTGTTAGTCCATGTGTGTGAGTCCATGTGTGTGAGTCCATGTTTGTGAGACCACGTGTGTGAGACCATGTGTGTGAGTCCATGTGTGTGAGTCCATGTGTGTGAGTCCATGTGTGTGAGTCCATGTTTGTGAGACCACGTGTGTGAGACCATGTGTGTGAGTCCATGTGTGTGAGTCCATGTTTGTGAGACCATGTGTGTGTGAGACCATGTGTGTGAGACCACGTGTGTGAGACCATGTGTGTGAGTCCATGTGTGTGAGTCCATGTGTGTGAGTCCATGTTTGTGAGACCATGTGTGTGTGAGACCATGTGTGTGAGACCACGTGTGTGAGACCATGTGTGTGAGTCCATGTGTGTGAGTCCATGTGTGTGAGTCCATGTTTGTGAGACCATGTGTGTGTGAAACCATGTGTGTGAGACCACGTGTGTGAGACCATGTGTGTGAGTCCATGTGTGTGAGTCCATGTGTGTGAGTCCATGTGTGTGAGACCACGTGTGTGAGACCATGTGTGTGAGACCATGTGTGTGAGACCACGTGTGTGTGAGACCATGTGTGTGAGACCATGTGTGTGAGACCACGTGTGTGAGACCATGTGTGTGAGACCACGTGTGTGTGAGTCCATGTGTGTGAGACCATGTGTGTGAGACCACGTGTGTGTGAGTCCATGTGTGTGAGACCATGTGTGTGAGACCACGTGTGTGTGAGACCATGTGTGTGAGACCATGTGTGTGAGACCACGTGTGTGTGAGACCATGTGTGTGAGACCATGTGTGTGAGACCACGTGTGTGAGACCATGTGTGTGAGACCACGTGTGTGAGACCATGTGTGTGAGACCACGTGTGTGAGACCATGTGTGTGAGTCCATGTGTGTGAGACCATGTGTGTGTGAGACCATGTGTGTGAGACCACGTGTGTGAGACCATGTGTGTGAGTCCATGTGTGTGAGACCATGTGTGTGAGTCCATGTGTGTGAGTCCATGTTTGTGAGACCATGTGTGTGAGTCCATGTTTGTGAGACCATGTGTGTGAGTCCATGTGTGTGAGTCCATGTGTGTGAGTCCATGTGTGTGAGTCCATGTTTGTGAGACCATGTGTGTGAGTCCATGTGTGTGAGTCCATGTTTGTGAGACCATGTGTGTGAGTCCATGTGTGTGAGTCCATGTGTGTGAGTCCATGTGTGTGAGTCCATGTTTGTGAGACCATGTGTGTGTGAGACCATGTGTGTGAGACCACGTGTGTGTGAGTCCATGTGTGTGAGACCATGTGTGTGAGTCCATGTGTGTGAGACCATGTGTGTGAGTCCATGTGTGTGAGTCCATGTGTGTGAGTCCATGTGTGTGAGACCATGTGTGTGTGAGACCATGTGTGTGAGACCACGTGTGTGTGAGTCCATGTGTGTGAGACCATGTGTGTGAGTCCATGTGTGTGAGTCCATGTTTGTGAGACCATGTGTGTGAGTCCATGTGTGTGAGTCCATGTGTGTGAGTCCATGTGTGTGAGTCCATGTTTGTGAGACCATGTGTGTGTGAGACCATGTGTGTGAGACCACGTGTGTGTGAGTCCATGTGTGTGAGACCATGTGTGTGAGACCACGTGTGTGAGACCATGTGTGTGAGACCACGTGTGTGAGACCATGTGTGTGAGTCCATGTGTGTGAGTCCATGTGTGTGAGACCATGTGTGTGAGACCACGTGTGTGAGTCCATGTGTGTGAGACCATGTGTGTGAGTCCATGTGTGTGAGTCCATGTGTGTGAGACCATGTGTGTGAGTCCATGTGTGTGAGTCCATGTGTGTGAGACCATGTGTGTGAGACCACGTGTGTGAGACCATGTGTGTGAGTCCATGTGTGTGAGTCCATGTGTGTGAGTCCATGTTTGTGAGACCATGTGTGTGTGAGACCATGTGTGTGAGACCACGTGTGTGAGACCATGTGTGTGAGTCCATGTGTGTGAGTCCATGTGTGTGAGTCCATGTTTGTGAGACCATGTGTGTGTGAGACCATGTGTGTGAGACCACGTGTGTGAGACCATGTGTGTGAGTCCATGTGTGTGAGTCCATGTGTGTGAGTCCATGTTTGTGAGACCATGTGTGTGTGAGACCATGTGTGTGAGACCACGTGTGTGAGACCATGTGTGTGAGTCCATGTGTGTGAGTCCATGTTTGTGAGACCATGTGTGTGTGAGACCATGTGTGTGAGACCACGTGTGTGTGAGTCCATGTGTGTGAGACCATGTGTGTGAGTCCATGTGTGTGAGTCCATGTGTGTGAGACCATGTGTGTGAGTCCATGTGTGTGAGTCCATGTTTGTGAGACCATGTGTGTGTGAGACCATGTGTGTGAGACCACGTGTGTGAGACCACGTGTGTGAGTCCATGTGTGTGAGTCCATGTGTGTGAGACCATGTGTGTGAGACCACGTGTGTGAGACCATGTGTGTGAGACCACGTGTGTGAGACCATGTGTGTGAGTCCATGTGTGTGAGTCCATGTTTGTGAGACCATGTGTGTGTGAGTCCATGTGTGTGAGTCCATGTGTGTGAGTCCATGTTTGTGAGACCATGTGTGTGAGACCACGTGTGTGAGACCATGTGTGTGAGTCCATGTGTGTGAGTCCATGTTTGTGAGACCATGTGTGTGTGAGACCATGTGTGTGTGAGTCCATGTGTGTTAGTCCATGTGTGTGAGACCATGTGTGTGTGAGACCATGTGTGTGTGAGACCATGTGTGTGTGAGTCCATGTGTGTGAGTCCATGTGTGTGAGTCCATGTGTGTGAGTCCATGTGTGTGAGTCCATGTGTGTGTGAGACCATGTGTGTGTGAGTCCATGTTTGTGAGACCATGTGTGTGTGAGACCATGTGTGTGTGAGTCCATGTTTGTGAGACCATGTGTGTGTGAGACCATGTGTGTGAGACCATGTGTGTGTGAGACCATGTGTGTGTGAGTCCATGTGTGTGAGACCATGTGTGTGTGAGACCATGTGTGTGAGACCATGTGTGTGAGACCATGTGTGTGTGAGACCATGTGTGTGTGAGACCATGTGTGTGAGACCATGTGTGTGAGACCATGTGTGTGAGACCATGTGTGTGAGACCATGTGTGTGTGAGACCATGTGTGTGAGACCATGTGTGTGAGACCATGTGTGTGAGACCATGTGTGTGAGACCATGTGTGTGTGAGACCATGTGTGTGAGACCATGTGTGTGTGAGACCATGTGTGTGAGACCATGTGTGTGAGACCATGTGTGTGAGACCATGTGTGTGTGAGACCATGTGTGTGAGACCATGTGTGTGAGACCATGTGTGTGAGTCCATGTGTGTGAGTCCATGTGTGTGAGTCCATGTGTGTGAGTCCATGTGTGTGAGACCATGTGTGTGAGACCATGTGTGTGTGAGACCATGTGTGTGTGAGACCATGTGTGTGTGAGACCATGTGTGTGAGACCATGTGTGTGAGACCATGTGTGTGTGAGACCATGTGTGTGAGACCATGTGTGTGTGAGACCATGTGTGTGAGACCATGTGTGTGAGACCATGTGTGTGTGAGACCATGTGTGTGTGAGTCCATGTGTGTGAGACCATGTGTGTGTGAGACCATGTGTGTGAGACCATGTGTGTGAGTCCATGTGTGTGAGACCATGTGTGTGTGAGACCATGTGTGTGAGACCATGTGTGTGTGAGACCATGTGTGTGAGACCATGTGTGTGAGACCATGTGTGTGTGAGACCATGTGTGTGAGACCATGTGTGTGTGAGACCATGTGTGTGAGACCATGTGTGTGTGAGACCATGTGTGTGAGACCATGTGTGTGAGACCATGTGTGTGTGAGACCATGTGTGTGTGAGTCCATGTGTGTGAGACCATGTGTGTGTGAGACCATGTGTGTGAGACCATGTGTGTGAGTCCATGTGTGTGAGACCATGTGTGTGAGTCCATGTGTGTGTTAGTCCATGTGTGTGAGACCATGTGTGTGAGTCCATGTGTGTGTGTCCATGTGTGTGAGTCCATGTGTGTGAGTCCATGTGTGTGTGTCCATGTGTGTGAGACCATGTGTGTGAGTCCATGTGTGTGTGTCCATGTGTGTGAGACCATGTGTGTGTGAGTCCATGTGTGTGAGTCCATGTGTGTGTTAGTCCATGTGTGTGAGACCATGTGTGTGAGTCCATGTGTGTGAGTCCATGTGTGTGTGAGTCCATGTGTGTGAGTCCATGTGTGTGTTAGTCCATGTGTGTGAGACCATGTGTGTGAGTCCATGTGTGTGAGACCATGTGTGTGAGTCCATGTGTGTGTGTCCATGTGTGTGAGTCCATGTGTGTGTGAGTCCATGTGTGTGAGTCCATGTGTGTGTTAGTCCATGTGTGTGAGACCATGTGTGTGAGTCCATGTGTGTGAGTCCATGTGTGTGTTAGTCCATGTGTGTGAGTCCATGTGTGTGTGAGTCCATGTGTGTGAGTCCATGTGTGTGTTAGTCCATGTGTGTGAGACCATGTGTGTGTTAGTCCATGTGTGTGAGTCCATGTGTGTGTGAGTCCATGTGTGTGAGTCCATGTGTGTGTTAGTCCATGTGTGTGAGACCATGTGTGTGTTAGTCCATGTGTGTGAGTCCATGTGTGTGTGAGTCCATGTGTGTGAGTCCATGTGTGTGTTAGTCCATGTGTGTGAGACCATGTGTGTGAGTCCATGTGTGTGAGTCCATGTGTGTTAGTCCATGTGTGTGTTAGTCCATGTGTGTGAGACCATGTGTGTGTGAGTCCATGTGTGTGAGACCATGTGTGTGTTAGTCCATGTGTGTGAGACCATGTGTGTGTTAGTCCATGTGTGTGAGACCATGTGTGTGTGAGTCCATGTGTGTGAGACCATGTGTGTGTTAGTCCATGTGTGTGTTAGTCCATGTGTGTGAGACCATGTGTGTGTGAGACCATGTGTGTGTGTGTCCATGTGTGTGTGAGTCCATGTGTGTGAGTCCATGTGTGTGAGTCCATGTGTGTGTTAGTCCATGTGTGTGAGTCCATGTGTGTGAGTCCATGTGTGTGTGAGTCCATGTGTGTGAGTCCATGTGTGTGTTAGTCCATGTGTGTGAGACCATGTGTGTGAGTCCATGTGTGTGAGTCCATGTGTGTTAGTCCATGTGTGTGAGACCATGTGTGTGAGTCCATGTGTGTGAGTCCATGTGTGTTAGTCCATGAGTGTGAGACCATGTGTGTGTGAGTCCATGTGTGTGTGAGTCCATGTGTGTGTGAGTCCATGTGTGTGTGAGTCCATGTGTGTGAGACCATGTGTGTGAGACCATGTGTGTGTTAGTCCATGTGTGTGAGTCCATGTGTGTATGAGTCCATGTGTGTGAGTCCATGTGTGTGAGTCCATGTGTGTATGAGTCCATGTGTGTGAGTCCATGTGTGTATGAGTCCATGTGTGTGAGTCCATGTGTGTGAGTCCATGTGTGTGAGTCCATGTGTGTGTGAGTCCATGTGTGTGAGTCCATGTGTGTGTTAGTCCATGTGTGTGAGACCATGTGTGTGAGTCCATGTGTGTGAGTCCATGTGTGTGTTAGTCCATGTGTGTGAGACCATGTGTGTGAGTCCATGTGTGTGAGTCCATGTGTGTTAGTCCATGAGTGTGAGACCATGTGTGTGTGAGTCCATGTGTGTGTGAGTCCATGTGTGTGTGAGTCCATGTGTGTGTGAGTCCATGTGTGTGAGACCATGTGTGTGAGACCATGTGTGTGTTAGTCCATGTGTGTGAGTCCATGTGTGTATGAGTCCATGTGTGTGAGTCCATGTGTGTGTTAGTCCATGTGTGTGAGACCATGTGTGTGAGTCCATGTGTGTGAGTCCATGTGTGTTAGTCCATGTGTGTGAGACCATGTGTGTGAGTCCATGTGTGTGTGAGTCCATGTGTGTGTGAGTCCATGTGTGTGTGAGTCCATGTGTGTGAGTCCATGTGTGTGTTAGTCCATGTGTGTGTTAGTCCATGTGTGTGAGACCATGTGTGTGAGTCCATGTGTGTGTGAGTCCATGTGTGTGTGAGTCCATGTGTGTGAGTCCATGTGTGTGTTAGTCCATGTGTGTTAGTCCATGTGTGTGTTAGTCCATGTGTGTGTTAGTCCATGTGTGTGAGTCCATGTGTGTGTTAGTCCATGTGTATGAGACCATGTGTGTGAGTCCATGTGTGTGAGTCCATGTGTATGAGACCATGTGTGTGAGTCCATGTGTGTGAGTCCATGTGTGTGTGAGTCCATGTGTGTGATTCCATGTGTGTGAGTCCATGTGTGTGAGACCATGTGTGTGTGAGTCCATGTGTGTGAGTCCATGTGTGTGAGTCCATGTGTGTGAGACCATGTGTGTGTGAGTCCATGTGTGTGTGAGACCATGAGTGTGAGACCATGTGTGTGTGAGTCCATGTGTGTGTGAGTCCATGTGTGTGAGTCCATGTGTGTGTTAGTCCATGTGTGTGTTAGTCCATGTGTGTGAGTCCATGTGTGTGTGAGTCCATGTGTGTGAGTCCATGTGTGTGTGAGTCCATGTGTGTGTGAGTCCATGTGTGTGAGTCCATGTGTGTGTTAGTCCATGTGTGTTAGTCCATGTGTGTGTTAGTCCATGTGTGTGTTAGTCCATGTGTGTGAGTCCATGTGTGTGTTAGTCCATTTGTATGAGACCATGTGTGTGAGTCCATGTGTGTGAGTCCATGTGTATGAGACCATGTGTGTGAGTCCATGTGTGTGAGTCCATGTGTGTGTGAGTCCATGTGTGTGATTCCATGTGTGTGAGTCCATGTGTGTGAGTCCATGTGTGTGAGACCATGTGTGTGAGTCCATGTGTGTGTTAGTCCATGTGTATGAGACCATGTGTGTGAGTCCATGTGTGTTAGTCCATGTGTGTGAGTCCATGTGTGTGTGAGTCCATGTGTGTGAGTCCATGTGTGTGTGAGTCCATGTGTGTGAGTCCATGTGTGTATGAGACCATGTGTGTGAGTCCATGTGTGTGAGTCCATGTGTGTGTGAGTCCATGTGTGTGATTCCATGTGTGTGAGTCCATGTGTGTGAGACCATGTGTGTGTGAGTCCATGTGTGTGAGTCCATGTGTGTGAGTCCATGTGTGTGAGACCATGTGTGTGTGAGTCCATGTGTGTGAGTCCATGTGTGTGAGACCATGTGTGTTAGTCCATGTGTGTGAGTCCATGTGTGTGAGTCCATGTGTGTGTGAGTCCATGTGTGAGTCCATGTGTGTGAGTCCATGTGTGTGAGTCCATGTGTGTGAGTCCATGTGTGTGTGAGTCCATGTGTGAGTCCATGTGTGTGAGTCCATGTGTGTGAGTCCATGTGTATGAGTCCATGTGTGTGAGTCCATGTGTGTGTGAGTCCATGTGTGTGTGAGTCCATGTGTGTGTGAGTCCATGTGTGTGAGTCCATGTGTGTGTGAGTCCATGTGTGTGTGAGTCCATGTGTGAGTCCATGTGTGAGTCCATGTGTGTGAGTCCATGTGTGTGAGTCCATGTGTGTGAGTCCATGTGTGAGTCCATGTGTGTGAGTCCATGTGTGTGTTAGTCCATGTGTGTGAGACCATGTGTGTGAGTCCATGTGTGTGTGAGACCCTGTGTGTGTGAGTCCATGTGTGAGTCCATGTGTGTGAGTCCATGTGTGTGAGTCCATGTGTATGAGTCCATGTGTGTGAGTCCATGTGTGTGTGAGTCCATATGTGTGTGAGTCCATGTGTGTGTGAGTCCATGTGTGTGAGTCCATGTGTGTGTGAGTCCATGTGTGTGTGAGTCCATGTGTGTGTGAGTCCATGTGTGAGTCCATGTGTGTGAGTCCATGTGTGTGAGTCCATGTGTATGAGTCCATGTGTGTGAGTCCATGTGTGTGTGAGTCCATGTGTGTGTGAGTCCATGTGTGTGAGTTAACTTTTGTCCACCAGGTGGCAGAAACGAGTAAAATCTAACATCTGATGAGTTTATTTTTCTTTTATTAAACACGCAAACACGACTTTAATGATGAAGCAGGATATTAACATCACAACATTACAACTTTTATTACAGCACAAATTCTCAGGAAAACATTAAAGTAGCCAAATACTTTCAGAACTACGTCTGACATGCAGGAAAACTTCAAAGCACCAAAAACACCAAAAAGGAGCTCATTTACAATAAAGCCTAAAAGCTGTAGTAACTGCGACAAAAGCCCCAAAATGTTCAATATTAAATAAGTTTCAGCAGAGAAATGGAGCTAAAACTAATTATGTTATCAGATTATTTATTTTTGCTTCAAAGATTTAGTAAATCATGTTATTTAGGGGAAAAAAGGCCAAATAAGGACACATTAAGAGTATTTTTGTCATTTTATAGACTAGAAAAATACTTTATTCATTTATGACACGATTATTCAGATATTATTCAGGTGTATTGACTTAATATGAGCTTATTTAACAGTTATTGAACACTCTTCGGGGCGCCTGTTACGAAGCTTTAAGCAGATTTTCCACATGTTGACAACAGATGTGTCGTTTATCTTTATGTACACAACGATGGAAAAGAAACATTTTAGATTCCAACTAACCAGGAAACTAATCCATGTTTTATACATACTGAGAGCACCACAACCTAAAATATTCACTTTAAATCATTTCACGAAGAGTTTCTCAGATGGATCATTTCATCCAGGTAACGTGTTTTATTGGAAATGAGAAGTATTTACACTGCTTTACATTTCTATAATAAATGATTAATGTGTTATTATTAGAAGGAACGAGGGCATGCTTAGCGAGGATGTTATTACCAACTGCTTTACAGGCTGTTACAACCAGTTACAACCAGTTACAACCAGTTATATCCAGTTATATCCAGTAATAACCAGTTATATCCAGTAATAACCAGTTATAACCAGTTATAACCAGTTATATCCAGTAATAACCAGTTATATCCAGTTATATCCAGTAATAACCAGTTATAACCAGTTATATCCAGTTATAACCAGTTATATCCAGTAATAACCAGTTATAACCAGTTATATCGAGTTATATCCAGTAATAACCAGTTATAACCAGTTATATCCAGTAATAACCAGTTATATCCAGTTATATCCAGTTATAACCAGTTATATCCAGTTATAACCAGTTATAACCATTTATATCCAGTAATAACCAGTTATATCCAGTAATAACCAGTTATAACCAGTAATATCCAGTTATATCCAGTAATAACCAGTTATATCCAGTAATAACCAGTTATAACCAGTTATAACCAGTTATATCCAGTAATAACCAGTTATATCCAGTTATATCCAGTAATAACCAGTTATAACCAGTTATATCCAGTTATAACCAGTTATATCCAGTAATAACCAGTTATAACCAGTTATATCGAGTTATATCCAGTAATAACCAGTTATAACCAGTTATATCCAGTAATAACCAGTTATATCCAGTTATATCCAGTTATAACCAGTTATATCCAGTTATAACCAGTTATAACCAGTTATATCCAGTAATAACCAGTTATATCCAGTTATAACCAGTTATATCCAGTTATATCCAGTAATAACCAGTTATAACCAGTTATATCCAGTAATAACCAGTTATATCCAGTTATATCCAGTTATAACCAGTTATATCCAGTAATAACCAGTTATAACCAGTTATATCCAGTTTTAACCATTTATATCCAATTATAACCAGTTATATACAGTTATAACCAGTTATATCCAGTTATATCCAGTTATAACCAGTTATATCCAGTAATAACCAGTTATAACCAGTTATATCCAGTAATAACCAGTTTTAACCATTTATATCCAATTATAACCAGTTATAACCATTTATATCCAGTTATAACCAGTTATATCCAGTTATAACCAGTTATAACCAGTTATATCTTGTTATAACCAGTTATATCCAGTTATATCCAGTTATAACCAGTTATATCCAGTTATATCCAGTTATATCCAGTTATAACCAGTTATATACAGTTATATCCATTTATAACCAGTTATAACCAGTTATATCCAGTTATATCCATTTATATCCATTTATAACCAGTTATATCCAGTTATATCCAGTTATATCCAGTTATAACCATTTATTAGCAGTTATATCCAGTTATATCCAGTTATATCCAGTTATATCCAGTTATAACCAGTTATATCCAGTAATAACCAGTTATAACCAGTTATATCCAGTTTTAACCATTTATATCCAATTATAACCAGTTATATACAGTTATAACCAGTTATATCCAGTTATATCCAGTTATAACCAGTTATATCCAGTAATAACCAGTTATAACCAGTTATATCCAGTAATAACCAGTTTTAACCATTTATATCCAATTATAACCAGTTATAACCATTTATATCCAGTTATAACCAGTTATATCCAGTTATAACCAGTTATAACCAGTTATATCTTGTTATAACCAGTTATATCCAGTTATATCCAGTTATAACCAGTTATATCCAGTTATATCCAGTTATATCCAGTTATAACCAGTTATATACAGTTATATCCATTTATAACCAGTTATAACCAGTTATATCCAGTTATATCCATTTATATCCATTTATAACCAGTTATATCCAGTTATATCCAGTTATATCCAGTTATAACCATTTATTAGCAGTTATATCCAGTTATATCCAGTTATATCCAGTTATGTCCAGTTATGATCCGACCAAAGTTGCTGTTCTCAGAAAAACATTAAATTTTCCATGAATATCAATTAGAATTAAAAGAAAACACACCAATTGAATAATTTAGTTGGACTTTGGCCTGCTGTTACGGTGTTTGTTGTCCCCCATTTCCTGTCCTCAGGCCCCAGCTGGTTCCTGGTTCTGGTTCTGGTTCTGATGGAGGTTTCTTCCTGGTTCTGGTTCTGATGGAGGTTTCTTCCTGTTAAAGGGAGTTTTTTTCTCCCCACAGTCGCCCCGTGCAGCCCAGGACGGGGGATTGGATCAGAGAGAAGTTTCTAAACTGTTTTTAATTGGCTCTGTATGAACTGAACTCATTTAGAATTGAATTGGATTCCAATGAATTGGATTGAATTGGACTGTATCTGTGGTACATTTGTTGGGATTTGGTGCTTTATGAATCAAACTGAACTGAATTAAATGAAATTCCATCGTTAGAAGGAACCTAAACGCTACATATGATGGGATCTTAGACATTTTGATGGAATTTGTCATTTATTTCTGGCCCGATGTCACACAACTAAACTAATTTTATCTAAAAATAAGCATTTTCTCACCAAACTTCTGAATTATTTTGAATTTTAAAAAGCTGCCAAATAGTTTTGAGTCTTTCATCATCTTCAACATGAACATCTGGAGACGTCTGGATGGCGTTTGTTAGCGAGCAGAAAGCTGCTGCATGTGGAGGGAGTCGTAGGTATCTCTGCTGGCTGGGCTCAGACCCTGAGGATGGGTTACAAATCAATCAATCAATCAACCAACCAATCAGTCAATCAACCAATCAGTCAGTCAATCAACCAATCAATCAATCAATCAATCAATCAATCAATCAATCAATCAAACAATCAATCAATCAATCAATCAACCAACCAATCAACACATCAGTCAATCAATCATGGATGTTTGCAGCCGTTTGTTTGAACTGTCAGAGCAAAACATTCCTGATGTGGAATCCTAAAAAGTGATCCCAGCTGGGATGGTTTAAACTCACCTGATAAACCGCATCGTGGTTCCTTCTGCCCCGATTCTACAGAACAAACAGAGACAATTCTCAGGTTAATGTCCACATGTCCATATGTATGAGACCATATGTAGATGTTTAAACACTCACCCCACTTTTTATAGGAAGCTCTTTATATTCTCCATCTGGACGTTTATGCAGTCCCTGAATTTAAAAAATACATATTCTAATGAGTAGCTCATTCATTAAACGTATGTATGTGTGTGGGAACAAGTTTCTGCTGGTGAGAACAGATAAAAGAATGAACAAAGGTGAAGAAGAACATCTCATCTGTTACCGTGTACGTTTCATCAACCGGCGGCCTGCTGCGGGCCTATCAGAGCAAACATAACGGACAAAGATGAGTCAGCAGAGCAGCTTAAAGGTGTTCCTCAGGGAACTGAAACTGTGGTTGGGTTTGGTTTACAAGGTAAGCTGTGTTTCAGTGTTCCAGCGAATCCTAAAACTCATCAGTAGGTGCGTTTATATGGACACGTTTAATCTGATTAAATGCACGTTTAAACTGATTACACGTGTAAAGAGATTAAATATGCGTCATGTAAACAGTCAAATAATCTCTTTAAATATAAACGGGTTAAATATTTAAACCGATTACAATAGGTGGTTTGGACCGTTCATATAATCCTATTGAAGGAGGAAACTCCCCATATATACAGGCGCACCTGGATAAACCGATTATTAGAACACGTTTCATGGCACTGCGCAAGTGTAAGGGCGCGCGAGATAAAGTTAATAAAGACTGTGTAGTTCTAGTTAAACGGCAGATAACGGAAGATATCGAAGTTAAAATGACGGCGACGGTGAAGAACAAAAATTGGTCGGGGGAGGAAACGGTGTTTTTATTTAAAACGTTGCAAGAGCAAAATATAATGTCAAAACTGGACAGGAGGAAGATGAGGAACTCGGAAATCTTTAATGATGTCCACACAGCCTTGAAAGAGGCAGGGTTTGACCGGTCCGTTGACCAGATTAAGTCAAGATGGAAGCCCTGAAGGCCGCCTACTCCAATGCCAAAAGGCAAAATGGTAAAAGCGGATCAAGCCCGGCCAATTTCGCGTACCAGACGGAAATGCACGACATACTGGGAGGCAGACCCCTTTCGGACGTCAGCCATGGTGTCGATGTCGGATTTGAGCAGGAGATAAATGTTACTAGTAAGTAGCCAAAGATCTTTTTTCCATGTGTGTAGCACCAGTATGTAGGCTATAACAGCCTGTCTGACCAAGAGTGGAAGTTAGCCTGTGTCACCACAACCCGCTACATGTTTTAAGTTGTCCATACAATTAATAAAATCAAACCCATTAAATCCAACTGTCCTACCTTAAATCGGTGTCTCGGTCACAGGAAAGCTCACAATTATGTCAAACTAATCCACTTGGTTTACAAAGATGAAGCAACTGCAGACGTGCTAGCATCCTGATCAACTGAACAGTTGTGTACAATCCTCTCAGTTTATCCGTTTCTTCGGCAGATGTCATTTTTAACGCGTATTATGTTTTGTAAAGAAGAGGCGTTGTGTAACATAATTTAAAATCAAACAGGGCATTAACATTAATGGCAGGCAGGCAGAGTCATACGTGGCTGCAGCATCAGCATCACAGTTCTAGTCGGGATTTTAAATGTTATTTTATTTTTTTAAAGAAAAAAAAACAGAGCACCTCATTTTTTCATGTAACACAAAGCAAAGAAACAGCTCAGACATACTGCAACATTTGTTAAAACATTGTCCTATCGGATTAAATTGCTGTAACATGTAAACTCGGAAGAAATTTAATCTCTTTATTTGTGGCTCATGTATACAGTTCGGTCAAATTCTAATAAACCGATTACATGTAATCTCTTTAAACGAAACGTGTCCATATAAACGCACCTAATGTTCCTAGGAAATCATCCCTTAAACTGGCCGGACGCCACATGATTTCCAAGGATTTCCAAGGATTTCCAAGGATTTCCAGACTGTAGACAGTTTTCAGTCAGAATAAAATCAGGAGGAATCTCAGCTGTTTGGTTTAAGGTGGTCATCAAACTCAGCCCAGGTGGTTTTAAGGCGGTATTTCTCACATCTAAATCAAACGTGTTTAACATCATCGTAAGTCTTTAGTCTTGTTTTATGTAGATGGTGTCGTTCAGTGACTCATTCTGCGTTTTTCAACGACCCTATATACTGTATATATATATATATATATATATATATATATATAATAAATAATATATATATATTATTTCCCATCATCCACCTATAGGTGGATGATGGGAAAATCTAGCTGCGCTCTTCCACATAGTGCCCCTGTAAGATCTGGAGTTGTTTGCAGAATCTTTAATCTGTGATTTCAAACAGTTTCTGAGCAGTTTAAGAAGCAACAAATGGATCTGTTCGGCTGTACCGTTAGCCACTTTAGCTGCCTGTTCACTCAGCGTAACCACAGCCCTTTTACAGACAGCCGTTCCGCTTCCTATTCGCCCCATTATAAAAATTTTGGCTGCAGTTCAGTTGATTTTCTCTGGGGGCGCTGGCGAGCGAGTTCAGAATGACCATTGGCCATAGGGCTGGCGCTAATAACTCAAAAAATGTCCCCGCTAGCGGCTGAAACCTGAAAATAATACTGTGATTTCTGCCAGAGGGATGTGGATTTATATCGAAAGTACAATAACCTGGGAGTTATATCTTTCTGTTTTCTTACAGGTCTGGCATTTGCGAGTCAGTATCCGCTAGCATCTAGCTAACGGAATCTGAAGAACGCACGGCAGATTACGACCGGCTGCTTTACGGCACTCGTCCACTGTGCCAGAGTGCTAACCTGGTGCCGCTAACAACAACCAAAGCTAAACCAGAGGCTAGTCAGAGAGTATGTAAAAGGGCTGTGCTGAAATCTGTAACTATTTGAGCTAACACCTCTCTGCTAGCTCAGCGCTAGGACTGACCATGCCGTAAAGTGATGCCACATGCGTGACGTCACTCGGGATGCAATACTGACAATAAATGTGTATTTTAAACAAATCTAGTGAGTCTAAAAAAATCAAACCAAGTGCCGTTTGAAAGGATAATTTATCCTGCCTTTAGGAAAATTAAAATGAAAAAATGTAAAAAATTATATCCAAAGCAATGGCTGCATCTAAGGTGGATTTCATAGTACCACCACAGAGTTCTGCCTGCTCTGCACTGCTTCGTTGGCGCCCCCTAGAGTGCAGTACCACCCGGAAATAGCCGCCAGTTTTCCCTCTCCTCATAATAGAGACTCTCTGGCGTAACTAAGAATCCGTTCGGTTGTACCGTTAGCCACTTTAGCTGCCTGTTCACTCAGCGTAACTAAGAATCCGTTCATAGGTGTGACTCCAACGTAACACAGACTTCCGAAGGTTGAACTCGTGTCCTTTTAGTGTTGGAACAGCTTCGACTCTCAGCTCCAGTGGCACCGGTTCAGCGAACCGACCCAAACAGATGTTTTACAGCGTAGCGCTGAGGTGCTGCCAGGGAAACGTACAGTTGTTGGTCACAAAGTATATGAAATCATTAAGTCTGGCCCTTAATGGTGGACTCGCCGGGTTTATGAAAGGAGGAAAAAACAGAGCTCGTTGTGGGGGAGGGTACGACCAAATGGCGGTTTTATGCCGATTATCGTGTTTCCGTTGTCGTAATTCGTAATTCCAAACTAAACTAAAACTCTTCTCATCTTTGAGCTCTACACAGAAACATTTGGATTTGCTAATCTAGCCACATAAATACCGAGTTGGTTTTTAGCCCAACAGACGACATAACGGCCCCTGGTTCCAACCATCAATCGGCCATGACTCCAGAAAGGGAGCTTCCTGAAATATGACCACAGCAGACTTACTTTTCCTCTCCCAGAGTCCGTCATCAGTTCATCATAAGTGCTGGCGCCCTGACCCCTCAGATCCTAAAAGAAAAGAAAACTCCTGATTAACAGTTCCTGTGTGAAACTCTACAAACCAAAGGCAGCAGACATGGCGCGGCTCAGTTTGTGGTGTTTGCTTGGGACTCACAGAGTAGGGGTTCTCCTCCATCACCGCTGCTTTGGTTTTAAAGAACTACAAAAAAAAACACATTCAGAGAAGACATTAGGGCTCAAAATGATGTTAGGGTTAGACCAACAGGGTTAACAAGTCTCTGAGCAGGACCATTAAGTCCAGAAGATCTCCGGTTAGACCAACACCTGCGTCGGTCATCGGTCCCAAAAGCAAAACTAGCTCGCCCTGAGTCTAACCCACAAGGTTTAAAAAGAAGAAATCAGGGTAAGTCCGGAGCAACGACTTAAAAACCCAAGCTAAGATGAGCAAATCCACAGTCAGAGTCAAGACTTTAACAAAAGTGTTAGCTTAAGAGATGTTTATCTCTTTTCAGATCATCAACTTATTAAGTTATTGTTGAATCATCTCAGCTTGAAATCCTGTTGGATCAACCAAACAAGGCTGAGGTCTACAGAGAGTCAGAGGATGTCCTTCCTCCGTTTAACGGGAAACAAAGAGCAGCGTTGGTGCCGACCGACCTTCTCCTTGATGAACATGCCGGTGATGATGAGGCCGTACAGCCCGAGGAAGCCGTCCAAGATGTAGCACAGCTGGGGGTCGTACATGTGCAACGCCTCTGTGGGGGGGCAGAGAACACAGCAAACAGTCAGACCGGATCTGTTCATGACTTTCTTACCGCACGTGTGTGCACGTGTGTGCATGTGTGTGCACGTGTGTGCAGGTGTGTGCATGTGTGTGCACGTGTGCGCATGTGTGTGCACGTGTGCGCACGTGTGTGCATGTGTGTGCATGTGTGTGCACACGTGTGCACGTGTGTGCACACGTGTGCACGTGCGCGCATGTGTGTGCACGTGTGTGCATGTGTGTGCACGTGTGTGCACCAGCTTGGTGGTTTCCTCAGCTGCTGCGGCTCATTAACTGACAGGTGTCGGTGTGTCGGTGTGGTTGAGCGTGGGCGTGTGTGTTAAAGCTGAAAGATGCAGCAGACGAGTCGCTTCTCATCTCATAAATAAAGTAAACATTCAGTAAGCATTGAAACAGGTCAGAGCTCATCTCCTTCTTTAACTTCGTTTCGCTCACAGAGACGAAAGAGTTTAGAAACACAACAATTATATCACCGAAAAGTGCTGGAAACACGTAAAACACACCAACCAGCTGCCTTTGAGTTTAACAAAAGCTCCACCAGCAAGTTCTGAGTCAATACCAGCGAGTTCTGAGTCAATACCAGCGAGTTCTGAGTCAATACCAGCGAGTTCTGAGTCAATACCAGCAAGTTCTGAGTCAATACCAGCAAGTTCTGAGTCAATACCAGCGAGTTCTGAGTCAATACCAGCGAGTTCTGAGTCAATACCAGCGAGTTCTGAGTCAATACCAGCAAGTTCTGAGTCAATACCAGCGAGTTCTGAGTCAATACCAGCGAGTTCTGAGTCAATACCAGCGAGTTCTGAGTCAATACCAGCAAGTTCTGAGTCAATACCAGCGAGTTCTGAGTCAATACCAGCGAGTTCTGAGTCAATACCAGCGAGTTCTGAGTCAATACCAGCGAGTTCTGAGTCAATACCAGCGAGTTCTGAGTCAATACCAGCGAGTTCTGAGTCAATACCAGCGAGTTCTGAGTCAAAACCAGCGAGTTCTGAGTCAATACCAGCAAGTTCTGAGTCAATACCAGCAAGTTCTGAGTCAATACCAGCGAGTTCTGAGTCAATACCAGCGAGTTCTGAGTCAATACCAGCGAGTTCTGAGTCAATACCAGCAAGTTCTGAGTCAATACCAGCGAGTTCTGAGTCAATACCAGCGAGTTCTGAGTCAATACCAGCAAGTTCTGAGTCAATACAAGCGAGTTCTGAGTCAATACCAGCGAGTTCTGAGTCAATACCAGCAAGTTCTGAGTCAATACCAGCGAGTTCTGAGTCAATACCAGCGAGTTCTGAGTCAATACCAGCAAGTTCTGAGTCAATACCAGCAAGTTCTGACTTGCAGGTCAGAACTTGCTGGTATTGAGCCTGTAAGTTAAGACCATCAACGAGTCTTTACTAACGAGTCTTTACTAACGAGTCTTAACTAACGAGTCTTAACTAACGAGTCCCGACCTGTCAGCCTGTAAGTTAAGACCATCAACGAGTCTTTACTAACGAGTCTTAACTAACGAGTCCCGACCTGTCAGCCTGTAAGTTAAGACCATCAACGAGTCTTTACTAACGAGTCTTAACTAACGAGTCCCGACCTGTCAGCCTGTAAGTTAAGACCATCAACGAGTCTATACTAACGAGTCTTAACTAACGAGTCTTAACTAACACGTCTTAACTAACGAGTCTTAACTAATGAGTCTTTACTAACGAGTCTTAACTAACGAGTCTTAACTAACGAGTCTTTACTAACGAGTCTTAACTAACGAGTCTTAACTAACGAGTCCCGACCTGTCAGCCTGTAAGTTAAGACCATCAACGAGTCTTTACTAACGAGTCTTAACTAACGAGTCTTTACTAACGAGTCTTAACTAACGAGTCTTAACTAACGAGTCATACATCGAGTTGTTGGTCAGGAGTCAGAAACACGAGCTCAGCTGCTGAATTAAGACCAAACGGTCGGACAAAAACTCGCTTTGTGCTGTTCAAACTGAGCACAAAGTCGGATCCTTTTCTGAATATTTCACTTCAACGTAAAGAAAAGTTTCCATTAATCCTCCATCAGAAGGTTTAAACTCCTTTTTTCTTCTTCTGGAGGGAGATTTCAGGATTACTCAAACTCATAATATCCTGCTTTAAAATACGCTTTTCTTTGCTTTGTGCGACCAGATGAACGCCTTACAGCCGTTTTCCATCTCGTTACGACCTGCAGGCCGGTTGGTTCATAGTTTGTGGTTTAGAGACCTCCTCGTCTTCCTCGTCTTCCTCGTCTCATCACGAGTTTCCTGTGAATAGAAGCCTGATGTGGAATCTATCATCGTCGAACATCTGGTCCGATAAGAGCAAAGATGGACCTCATGTAAACACAACAGGAAGTCAGATAATCTGATGGTTTCACGCGTCTTCGATCGGCTCAGTTTCACAACCACGAGTATTCAGCTCACGGCTGCTTTTGGTCAGAATTTAATGTAGAATACAAGCGTTCATAGATCTGCTCTTTGTCTTTGTGCACATTCACAACTGAAAGCTCTGGTTGTATTACCAGCGTAATCAGTCCGAATCCGGCTGTTTGTACTCTGGGCTTCTCAGCATTTATCAATATAAAAATATAAAAATGATGCTCTCAGAGCAGTTTTTCAGCTCTGAATACATATGAACTTAACTTTAAACAGTTTAAAATACTTCTAAAAACTAACAGTGAGTCTCACCGAACATTCAAATGAATTAAATTAATTAAATAAAATGTCATTCTGAGTTAAAGGGTCATTACAAAGCTTTATGATATCTCCAACCCGAGCTCTTCATCCAGAAGAAACAGAAATATGTCAAATTAATTATTTAATTTAGGAAAACAACAACCTATTAAATCCATTCACTGTCAACGTTTGGAACAGAAATACTTTCATTGTAACATTTAAAGTGTTGCGGGTCAGCCATTAAAAAATATAAACAGTAATTTACACGCCTCTTTTTTTAATATCCTTTGAAATAAGCAAATCTTTAAAATATACACAGAGTAGTTAACGTGAGTTATTGTTGTGATGCTTGTAATTTAAATTTACGACACGTTTAACCGAAGACGAGCGGCCGGAAGAAGACGGAAACGTTTGAAAAGCTCCCGAAGCTTTGCGCTCAGTACAGGTCAGTGGGAAAACTTCACCAACTGAACCTTTAATGTGACCTTTTCATCTCTGAGAAGATTTGAAAATGTGTGTAAACAGGAATCTGTGTTCAACACATTTCATATGAAACATTCGACTCTATGCAGACGATGTAGGATTCAACAACTCTGGCCGGTGTTCTGGTTTCTGCTCCGGTTTCAAAGTAAACACGACAAAGTTCTGAGAGAACATGTAAAGATTTAATAAGCTTCATGACGGACTCGCACCCGGTTACTGTGTGAGAATCAGGTTTGCTGGTTTGTAAGTGAGTAAAATGGTGAAACTGCTCCTTTACGCAGATGATCGAGTGATTTTTCATCCGTGTGAGCTGGTTTCCAACAAGGTGTTCGTATAAAATCTAAAGCAAATAAAAGTAAAGCTAGGATTATTCCAACTAAGAAAGAGAGAAAATCCCTTAAAGTGTCAAATATTTGGATGATAAATTACAGACAACGCTGCAGATCATGCACTCAGCATAAAATCATATTTACAGATTTATTTGGAGGTTAATTACGTCAGTAAATAATAATATTGAGACCTTAACAGACCCTGAAATGGACTCAGTTTATTCATAGAGCAGAAAATCAATAAATGTCCAATTTAAGACAATTATCATCCAATTAACTTTAATCCAAACATAATTAATATCAATCAAATTAATCAAAATTAATCTGCCAATTAAAGATGTATATTTCTGATGAATAAATGAAAATGGGCAGAAAATATTTCAGTTGTTCAGGGTGTCTAGGATTGATAAATAATAATATTATTCATAAAAATACAGAGAAATGTAACTGTTTTTTTCATGGTTTTTATGTTTATTTAAGGTCATTTTTTATTGATTGAAAAATGAGTTTAAACTGAAGTGAGTTTATAGAATAAAGTGATGAAGTTAATCGTAAGTACAAAAACCTTAATGTCATGTCAAATGTGACATTTGGAAAAGTTTTGCATTGAAAACAAACTTAATAAAAGGCTTTACTTTCAGTATTTCACACATTATTCCGACGCTCTTCTTTTCTTAAAGGTTAGAAATATGTTGCTTTGCATTTAATCACATTATTCAGTATCAATCTGAGCTTCATTTTAGGTTTATTCAAACTATTTGGGCTTCGGAGGAACCAATAAATAGAATTACACATATCATCGAGCAGCATGAGGCTCTTTTTGAAGAGAAATTATTTCCAGATCGGCCCGATGTGCACGTACGTGCACGCCAGGTTAAATCTGCTGCGTTTGCTTTTTCTAAAGAGGGAAAAGCCAAATAAAGCACCTTTATTTCTCAGTTATGAGGTACAGAGGAGGATGAGTTTCCACTGAAACTGCATCAAAACTAAATGAGAAGCTGTGAGCTGTAAACACTCACCGACTCATCACGATGAGCTGGTTTCCCGTCAATAAGCTGATCGATAGGACGAAGTCATGAGACGAGTTTACATTAATGCAACGTTTACTGTAAAGTGAAGAGCAGCGAGGTGGAAACAGTGAACTGTGACGTCACTGTTTCATGTGTGATGCCACAGAGACTTTACTTTAACTAACGAGTGTTTCTGTTTCTTCGTTGGGTGGAAACAGAAGAGAGAAGGCTTCATTAAAGCGCTTAATTTAACACCTGTTGGCTTCCTGAGTGAAAGTGCAGACACATTAGCAGATATGATGTCTTTAATGTGCTTTATCTGCCAACATGATTCTCTGAAAGGCTCAGTCTCAGCTCTGTTCCTCTGAGCCCAGCGCTGGCATGCTTGACGTTTGACCACCAATAAACACTTTATTTAACCTGGTAGCACCCACAGTTGCAGATATGCAACAAGCTTTTTATTTATTTACATTATATTTACATTATATTTTTATTTACATTACATTATTTGATTTTTTTAAATTTACATACATTATTTACATTCATTTGTAATATTTTTTTACATTACATTTGATGTGCCGACAATCATTTTCTTGGCTCAGTGAGTTACACTCTGCTTTGTGGTGGTCTGTTCTAGTTCCTTCTGCTCTCGTTTGGTGTGCTCTGCTTTGTCCACCTTTCACAGCGCTAATGGGAGCTCAGGTCTCCAAATTGTATGATTACAAAATTAATCAGGAAAGCCCACAGCTGCATATATGCAACATTGCCTAAAATGATCAAAAATAGCACAGTTCCAAAAATTCCAAAACATTGATTTATTCCCACCCAAAAAGATGCAAGAAGAGCCTAAATGATTTTTTTCAATGAGTATTCATATGCTTGGGTGCTACAAGGTTAACTTGAGATTCCTCCGGCTTGTTCTTGAGCTGCCATTGAAAGAATCGATCTAACAATTTGGTGCCGTGACCCGGATGGCAGATTCTGAGGACGGTCCGAGGGAGGACAGCTGGAGGTGATCGAAGGGGACGCTTTTTTCAGACAATTCGAGGGGTCCGAACATAAGGTGAGCAGAAAACCTCTTGTATGAATATATGTGAAATTTCTGCACATTGGTCATGCTAAATTAAGTTGTCTGAATTAAGATGTCCTCTGATCATTAAAAATCCAAGTATGAATTTACTGTCTGTTGGTCACATTGAATGCTGATACGTAAAGTATAAAACACATAGTCTCACATTCAGGGAAAGTAAATAAGTGTCCAGATAATTTAATTCGAACAAATAAAAGACAAAATAAATTCATTTTATAAATGATTATCCCATGGGGGGAATTGTCTTCTAAATTCAGAGGTTTCCGTGCGCGAGAGCTCCGCGGGACGAAGGGTCTGTAAGTCCATATGTGGTGGGTTGGCCAAGTTTTCGGCATGAGGACACAGGGAAAGGTTTGTTATTTTTCACACCCCCACGAGGAAAGGGGTGTGGCTTGATGTTTTGTGTCAAACTTTGGCTTTGAAGCTGGACCAACATTTGAAAAAGGATCCTAATCGGGTCCGTTTTGTTCGGCCACGAGCTAACGACTAACTCGACGTTCGAAAT
The DNA here is from genome assembly GCF_027942865.1 of Odontesthes bonariensis. NCBI lineage: Eukaryota > Metazoa > Chordata > Actinopteri > Atheriniformes > Atherinopsidae > Odontesthes > Odontesthes bonariensis. The sequence goes on from NC_134516.1 coordinate 2,267,047, forward strand.
CTTTTCTTTGCTTTTGAGCTGAAACACTTCAGTCTTGAGAGCACAATTTAACAATTTAACAATTTAACAACCGTCCTGGTGTGAGTTGGACCCAAAAGAGGCTCAGATGTTTAGTTATCCCCAAAAATAGACCCGGTGCACACTTTTAGTGCCCTATTTATTTGGGTCACTTCACAAAAACACTTAAATGAGACTGTTACATAAAGAAAAAACAAGTACGAGTAATTATTTCCTGGATATTTACACCATAACATAAAGTGTTAAATAAACGGTTAGAGTAGAAGAACCAGCCGAACTCACATGAGCAAAAACAAAACCAAACGCTTTGTGTTGCATTTTCACAACAGAATCAGACGTTTAACTGAGGAAAAACAAAGGAAACCTTTAAGAATTAAACAAAACCGTCTTCAAACGTGTTTTGGAAAGTCGAGGAGGAGCACCACAGGGTTCCATCCTTGGCCCACTTCCTCTTCGAGACGTTCAGCTACGTCTCTGATTTTACCTCCTGTGAACTTCGATGTAAAAAGCCTCAAACTTCTGTTAAAAGATATATTATTTCTTATTGATCAGAAAATCAGAGTCTCACCTAAAATATCACATTTATGATTTAGTCTAAAGCTTATTTTGACGCATTTTACATCCTATTTTGCTTTCATTTTACTCAAACAGTTAATAAAGTCCTGATCAGCAGTCCTGCAGCTTCCTGAAGCTCCCTCAGAGTTTCTCTTTGGACATTTTCTGCTTCTTCCCTCATCTTCAGTCCAACCCCTATACCTGAGCATCTTCAGAGGAATGTGTTTTTTCTCTGTTCAGCCACTTAACTCTGAGCTGTGAACCATTCAGGCAGGAAAAAGGCTCCTAACTCAAGGGATGAACCAGTGTTGTGTCCAACTTAGCAAAGAAGCCGTTTTAAACTGGATCTTTAGGCACTTTGTTCCCAGCAGCCCGTCACACATTCATCTCCAGTGAAAGTGAAAAACAGGACTTTATATCACCAAACAGGAATAAAATTCCCTCAGATTTGGAGTCTTTGGAGTTTTTTTTACATTTGTATGATTGTGACAGCCATATTAAGTATTTTATGTGGTTTTTGAAGCATTTTGGTCATGAGATACCTCTTATTTCTTTATATTTTGCATCCAAGCAGCTTAAGTGATCTTCAGCAATAGTTTCAACACTTTCTGAAGGTTTTTCATTGTTTTTATTTGGACATTTTCTGCTTTTTTCATCATTTGTTCCCATTTCTTTAGCTGCATCTGTGAAAAACAGCTTCATAGTTTCAACTTTTTTCTACATTTACGTTAAAACTGCTTTCAGGTACCAAAAGATTCAAATTAATATAAGAAATTCAGTTTAAAAAAATCCTAATCCCAAAATAATGAACGTTATCACGTCTAAAAGTAGAAAAGTAGGAAAAAAAACAGACAATAATAAGAATTATATGTTAAACAACATCAAGAAAAAGTAAATAAGATTCAATTTAAAGCTTAAAAAAGGAATATAAGATATAATCTAATGACTAATTATGGAACAATTAATATAAATGAAATGATTAAACTGTTTTATGCCACCAGAAATGAATAATCTAGAAGCTCTTTGTGGGTTTTAGACTGGAATTAAGATTTGTTCCCATTTCTTTAGCTGCATGTGTGAAAAACAGCAAAGATAACACAGTGTGACAGACAGAAAACAGGATTTCTGCAGCAACAAGGTGATTCCCAAAGAGCTGTTAGCTGAAAACTTGGCATATCTCAGCATTACTGAAGCAGTGTGGGATCATGTTGGCAGAGAACGGAACAAAAGGCAGCCCACATCCAAAGAAGAGCTTTGGGATGTCCTTCAAGAAGCCCGGAGAACTATTCCTGAAGACTCCTTAAAGAAAGGACAGAAAGCTCGTCTGAGAGGGTTCAGGCTGTGCTGGAGGAGAAAGCAGCTCAGAGCAGATATTCACTGTAAAGCTGCTGTTTTTATAAACTTATACCTTTAAATATGATCTATTATTAATTAATTAATAAATCATGTTCCTTATTTAATGAAATATATGAAGAAATGAGGGCTGGCTCAAAGCGATTTCAAGGCGAATAAAGTTTTATTCTTTGACTTGTAAAGACGTCGACACCCTGCTGATGTGAAAGGTTTCACATCTGGATAAAGAAGCAGCAGCTTCTTCCTCTTCTTTAAGTGATGAACTGACGGAAACACTTTATCTGATGGTCAAACAAGACGTTTCACTGCTGATATCAACATGAGATCTGGTCTTAAACTGTGGCTTCAGTCGGCAGTTTGCCCCCCTGTTGAACATCTGAAACTCTGGATCCAGGACGCCCCAGGACGCCCCAGGACGCCCCAGGACGCCCCAGGACGCCCCAGGACGCCCCAGGACGCCCCAGGACGCCTGCAGCACATTTCTGCTTCTGCTCGGAGCTTTCACACCACATTACCCGCTCCATCTTTCATCAAACATGGCCGCCGCGCTGAGCAGGAACCTTTCTGCTCACATATCAGCACATCTCTGTCTGAAGAAGACACTCAGAAAACCACAGAGCAGCTTCCTGAAATGGGGGTTTCACTCGTTGTGGTCAATTAGCCTTCAGAGCTGCTGCTGCTGCAGAAAACTGAAGCTCACCAAGCTAAAACAGCCAAAGCTGAGCATTAAGCGTTAAAATCAGATACAAGTATCTGAAGAAAACATCAATTTTGACTTATTTAACAGAGCATATTCTTAAAAAACACCTTAAATTGAACTTATTCTAATTCTGCTGACGACATCCAGACGTAACAATCCTTTAAAAAATCCCTCATTCAAGGCTGGACCGTCGACTGATTCCAAACATCTGCATTAAAGGCTGTAAAAGCTGGATTTCTGGTTGGTTTCAGGGCGTCTGCAGACACGTCTCAGGCATAAATCTGATTAAAAGGCTTTTCTGTGGGAATCAGCAGCATTTTCCTGTTGGACATTCATGTGTTTACGGCGTTATCCCATCGATACGACCGACTCGAAACATCTCACCTCACTCTGGAACATTATTTATAAAAACTGTGTGTTATTATTCATGCTTCTGTGCGTCCGAATCTCTGTAATTTAAGATAAAAAGCCTGATGGGAAGCACCTTTCTTTTTAATATTTGTGAACCAACTGAAGCTTTTAAATTGCACATATTTCGGATCTCAGTTTGAATTCAACGCAGATACAATAATGGAGACATTATGATCAATTTTTTCTGCTGAGTAAGGCCTTTATTGAGCTCGCAGACGCCCCTTATTGGGGTTAAAAACCCGCCTCTAACATGCTTCATCATGAAGTTTATACGGACGAGCTGCTAAATGCACAAAGAGAAAATATAAAAAAAATCTCATTTTTAATTATAAATTTTTAATATACTTTTTTATTAATTTTTCAAATAGATTTTTTAATATATTTTATATTTTAATAATTCAATATAATTTTTTACATTTATTTTAATATATGGGCCTAAAAAACGCTGTTCAAACAACTAAAGTCCAGATCAAACTTTTATCTTACACGACATGTTTGCTGCTGCCGTTTGTCTTTGGTTAAATACTTTATTCAGTTGCTTTGGTTTTGATTTATATATTTATTATACCATATATATTATATGGAAAAATATCCACGTCAGCCTCGAAGCCAACTGGTCACTCGATGGTCTGCGACCTTCGTTGGTTCTAAGAAAAGCTCCAAACTTTGGCCGGTTTCTTCTGCACCGGAGCTTCAGCTTCGATGCTCTACGCTGGCGTTCAAAGCTTCTCTTTGTGATTGGTTGATTGGTTGGATAATTAGTCCCCAGTCTGAGCAACTTTTTATGGATCAGTTACTGTACTAAAGAGTGTTCTGTCGGGCCGGCCTGGTCATGAGCCCATTATAAACGCCTGAAACTCATCAAATTCAGGTGAAAAATGATTTTAAAACTGCCATAAAAAACCAGCCACACATAGTAGCCGAATGAAAATTACACCGCTGGCTTCTGCCGTCTCTTGGGGCGCTAACGGTTTAAGAATTATTCGGATCCGACTTTTACTTTTCGAACAGCGACCGTTTGTTCGAGACAGTCGAGTGCAGTCAAAATTATAGTGTAATTTTAAGAAGCCAAAGTGAGCGTACATGTCAGAGACACAGAGCAGCCGCACCTGCTCCTGTTACCGGGGCAACAGGCCGCACCTGCTCCTGTTACCAGGGCAACGCCTTGTTAGCCTGCTCTGACTGCTTATGAGGGCAGAGCCAAGATGGATGCCCTGTTATAACAGCTTCATCTTATAAATCTGATCTGCTTTTATCCTTTAAACTGATAGTGAGGGTAAGTTTGAAAATACCCACAATGCAATGGGAAAATGCATTGAAAAGCACTTACCGAGGCCATTTTGAAAATGCCATTAAAGCTGTATGGCCTTTTTGGCCAACTACCCTATTTTAGAGGCCTTATAACTCAGCCATACAGCATCGCACAGACCTCATTCAAAGTTTCTATGTGAGAGGAGACTCTCAGCTTTAATTGAACCAAAGGGTTTGTTGATACATTATACAGCTTTGACACAACGGCAGTTTACGTTTTAGGAAGACGACATCTCAGCTGTTTCTCACTAAATTCGATACTGCACCAATTCCTCGAACATGATCGTTCGTAGGTATTTTTGTCCTCTTTCACACAGTCACACTCATTGAGCTCTGCCACACATAATTATCAAAAATCGCCTCTGAGCGCAGAGAATCGGCCCATTATAAACGCCTCAAATGATAATATCAATGTGAAAAAATCATTTTAAAACTGCCATAAAGAACGAGCCACACATAGCAGCCGAATGGAAAAACAACGTTGGGCACAGTAGTGCTGTAGGGCTAACATTAAGGGAGGAGAGCGCGCCCCCCGAGCCCCGTGAAAATGCCGGTTGGAGCCGTGTCCGGTGGATCTGTGGCTGGTTTTAGGCGGCGGTACCCGGCCCGAGTCAACACCGCCATCGAAGGTTTGATTGGGACCATGTTTGGGCCGAACGTTTGAAGCCGTGACGTTTGGTTGATTCGAAGCCACGCTTTGATCGTCTACGCCGGTGTTTCACACTGGAAATTTAACTGATTAAAAGTACTTGAATGCAAACTCAAGGTTGTTTAAACTCTCATGAATACTGGTTAGGTTTCCACTGGTATTTTGTTTATATTTGGATTTTACTGTAAAAACTTACATGAAATAAAGACTTTTTTTCTTTTTATGGTTTAAATTGGTATTCAATAGTAACGGGCTTGGATTGGATCTTTGAATAGAATAGAAAAATACTTTATTCATCTGCCAATGGGGGAAATTCAAATTAGTCAAGTAGCTAAAAAAATTATTAATATTTACAATGATTGTATATTAACAACAATGATATTAATACTAATTCTAATAAAAATACTACTACTAACTAATAATAATAAATGACTAAATAAATAAAATTTAAAATTTAAAAAGTAAAAATAAAAAAAGTTTTTTTTTATTTAGGTGTTTTTATTAGGATTTGGAGCTACAAAAATAAAACTGAATTTCACTCCAAACCATGGCTGCTTAAAAGTGGAATTTAATGTTTTACCACAGCTCATACAGTGTTACACATTATTAACATTTATTAACACTGTTTTAGGAGATCAAGTAATTTTTTTAGGAATTCATTGCTTCTAAACTTGAAAACTGGTTTTGCGTGTTTAACCCTCCTGTTGTCCTGCGGGTCCAAAGTGAGCCACCACCATGTTTAGCTGTAGAAAAAACACCTTAAACTATCTTTTTCCAACTTGAAATGTTATGACTTTTCCTAAAGGGACCCCATCATTAGAAAAAGTCAGACTTTATTTTTGTTTATGTTTCCATGTGGGCTGTACACCACTAGGGTACAAAGATGGTCTTATGGGTCATTTTTGACCCGTGAATTATAAAAACATTTAAACACCAGTAAAAAGTTCACGGTTTTTTTCCCTTTCAATATAATTAATTCAGAAGTAATTACTTCACATTTATATAATAGCAATAATAAACCTTTATTATGTAAAAGAAAACTGAGAAAACAAGAAAACTGTTGGCCCAACTGACAAAAAAAAGTGTAATCCTGAAAACTGGTGATTGTCTTTTTGTATTGTGTAACAAAAAATACATGATAACAAATGTATTGAATTGAGTTGAATAGATCAATAACAGGTGGTTTCATCATAAAAAAATAGATTTTGGATTTAAGATTCAATTGAGTTGCTTTATTTTGGGGCTTTGGTAGGGCGGCTCATTTCTGACCCGTAGGACAAAGGGAGTAAACACAATGTTAAGAGGGTTAAACACAAGCGTTAAAAATGTTTTTTTAACGCTCTAGATTTTAAAATGTGACGTATTTAAGAACAGCTGTAAACTGGTTTAAACTGATTTTTTGTTGGTTTAAATGTCAACAGCTGTTGTCGGTTCTGTTTAGTCATTTATAATTTTGTCAGCTACTTTAATCTCTTTAATTTGACTTTTTTGATTGAACTATTTGTTTATTTGTAAAACAGTCCCTTTCAGCTCAGAACTACGGGTTAACTTTCGGATGGATTAACGCTTTATAACATAATAAACTTTGTTTTCTCTTAAAGTTTAAACCCTTTTTAAAAAATAACTGATTGAGTCACAACTCAATAACTGAATTATTCAGTACTGAACAAGATGGAGAGAACGTACGATGTAACATAGTTTAAAATGTTTGTTTTTCTGTTACAGCAACAAAATATAAGATAAAAGAAATAGTAGTATTTAATATTATTTGTAGAAACAAAAAGGAACTTGCTTATCAACAAAAAACTGAGAGATGTTGATGCTACTCCACATTTATGAGTCAACATGCTAATAATTTACAAGCTAACGTGCTAACTTAGAAAGCACCTGTCACAGCTAGCACGTTAGCTAACAAAATCACCAGCATCGTGACTCAGATGGAGACGGAAATGAATATAAAAACTATAAAGTGTTGAAAGCCTACTCTGTGTTCAGTTCTAACCTCAAACATGGCTACCACAAGCTCTCAATCTTCTCTGTTGGAAGTCTGAAGTTTCCTTCTGCTAAAGTTTCTCCAGACAAGAGGAAAATTCTGTGGAAACACCGAGTAACTGAACTGGCTTTTTTTTAAACTGTGATTTTCATTATCACACATTTATAACACATTTATCTTTTTTTTTAAAAAGTGATTTTCAGGGTTAAAAAGGTGGAGAAGAAACGTTCAAACATGTTCTGTAGCTCATGAAAGTCTCAACTGACAGAATAATCTCAATAAATGCTCTTAGTCTGCAGTTTGTTTGCTGTTCTTGAGTATGAAACGACAGTTTTTATGATTTTAATCTAGAATCGGCGTCAGAATAAAAAATATTCTGTTTAAGACGATAAATTCACCTTCTTTGTTTTTTAGAAAACTGCTCTAACTGTCATTTTAAGGAAGCTGTGAGGGTGTCAGCGTAGCTGTGAAGCCCCCGTTTGCAGGATTTCTTGGTGTAAACATCTGAACTGGAGTGGTGTGGCGGGTCTTTACCTGCCGAGGGAAGCGTGGAGGCGAGGACCAGCAGGCCGGACACCCACATCTGGAGCTCCATCCCAAACCAGTTTCCCAACAAGACGAGGTTTCTTCACGATGTTCGAGCAGCGAAGTGACTGCAGTGAAGCTGCGTCTTCCTCTGAAGCCTCGAAGTAGAACAGGAAGTGGTGAGATGCTAACGGGTGACATACAGCGACACACTTTAAACAAAGTGTCTCCCACACATGAACATTTTCTGAGCACACGGAAAAACAAATGCAGCCACCAGCCTCTGTTTACTTGACTGCTTAGACTTCCAACTTCCAACAAATCTTAAAAATCTCCATCTGAACCTACCTTTTGTTATATATCTGCAACATGCATGGATATTAAATAAGAAGCTCATAACTGAGTATTAGCCATCCCATTGTTCCACACATTAAGATAAATCAACAACACTCTTTCTGTAAAATCTTTGCTTTGAGTTGAATTTAAGGACTGATCAACAATAATTAGAAACTAGAAAATTTCTGAAGAAATTTTGATGGGTGCCAATCTACTGCCAGCCCTATAAAAAAAATGTTTAGTTCAGTTAAAGCTGAGAGTCTCCTGTCACATAAACTTTGAATGAGGTCTCTGTGATGTCGTATGGCTGAGTTACGAGGCCTCCAAAACAGGGCATTTTTTGTTCGTTAAGTGCTTTTTAATCGATTTTCCCATTGAATTTTGCATCTCTGCGAGTCCCAAAATGGAGAAGACATGTGTGCTGTAGACAGCTATGCCATTTTTATCAAGGTCCTGTTGAAAATACAGCTTTAATGGCATTTTCAAAATGCATTTTGGGGCTCGTTAAGTGCTTTTCAATCGATTTTCCCTGGGGAGCGACGGTCGTGTGACCCCAAAGCTGAGCTCATCCCAGCCTTACAAACATATAAAAATCATGTAACCACTGTTTACGTAAGGAGCAGATGGCATGAAATCTATGTAGGGCTGCTAAGATTTAAGGCCTCAGTCTGCTTCTCCGTCCTGTCAAAGTTCTCCGTCGGGATGTCGGATACCCAAGGCAGTTCCCCTCCCGATCAGCAGGCGGCGCTACGTTAGACGACCCAATCTGGCGACGTCTATGGTGAAAGTGGTTGATTGGCTGTTCACCTTCCGGCTCCGTTCCTCCTCACAGTGAACGATGGCGACACACAGAGAAAGACTGTTGTTGGAGTTGGAGCTCGTTGATGTTGAAATGCAAATAATTCTGACCAAATGTTGACCGGCACACAGTAAACTCTTTTTAAAATGGCGGTGTTGTTGTTCTGAGAGGAAGGAGCTAAACCGGAAAAGTGATTCCGGAAATTATGTTGTTAGCCGACCAATCACAGCCCTTACGGTCTCCGTAAACGGCCATAAATCAGCCAATCCAACTTTCCGAGCCGGATCCGACTTCACGTGGGGTTCAGATTAAAAATCTGACTAGGAAATTCCAACATCCGTGTACAACTAGAAACGCATCATTAGCTGTAACACACTTAAGGCTTTACCATGGTCGCCACGTCTGCTAGCGCGAGTGTTGATGACGTCACGATTTTGTGCCGGCTGTATACGGCGGCGTGAGTCGATGCGCCAGTAGTAGGCGACATTTTGACATATGCTCCCAAGGACAGGTAGGAGGAGTTTAAACATAATACCTCACCTTTAAATTAGGACTGGGCGAGTTAACTCGTTAATTATTTAACGCTGATAAATATTTTATCGCACATTAACGCAGTTTAAATTAAATTTTTAAATTTTTTGGGGGGGCTTTTGTGCCTTTAATGGATAGTTCAGAATATTATTCGTAATATATATTCAGATAGAAAGTTCAGAGAGACAGGAAGCAGGGGGCAGAGAGAGGGGGAACAACACGCAGCACAGGGCCGTCCGATGCGGGACTCGAACCGGGTTTTTATTTTGGCTTCTATTCTGTAAAAGTCTGTCGCTCACAGGCTTTTATTATGTGATTAATTAGATTAAACATTTTAATCGTTGCCCAGCCGTAAAATAAAGCAAAATATAAATCAGGAAAACACGTACATTTTTTTAAAAATATATTTATTTTTCTCAAAAAAATAACATTTCACAGCCAACTCCAGGTTTTATGAAATGTAAGTTGATGCAGTATGAAGATAAGATTAAGGCAAACAATCTTTTAAAAAAAGTTTGGCCCCGCCCACATTCTAAAGGAAGCCCCGCCCCCATGCTAGCTAAGTTTTGGGCATCTTTAAAAACAGGGGCATCAATTTTCTGTCTGTATGTTTATATAAATGTGTAACTGTTTCCCAACATTAAACCATGTTGTCAACATTTCAACAACTAGATCCCCCAAGAGGCGCCGAAACTGGTGGCTAAGAATTATGGGAAATGTAGTTACTGAAAGATCAATCCAAAATACAAACCTTTCTGAAGCTAACAAAAGAAAAGAAAGTGAAACATCTGTCCCGGTTGTTCTTATCTGAATCTGTTTCTGATTATTATAAAAAGTGCACCAAGAGCAGCGCAAATCCTGTGAAATCTCACACCGAAAAACTTTATAAACACAGAGAAAAGGACACAAACAGAGAAGAAGAAACTTAAAGCTCAAAAGGTTAAATGTGACTGTAAAATAATCTGCCTGAAATATTCAATCAAAACTCTTCCAAACAAACACTGATATGTTTAAAGTGCTTCTGATTTCTTACTTTGTTTGTTTTAATGGCTTTAGTAACGATTCTACCGCCCTCTAGAGGCCAAATCCAACACTACAATTACACTCTTTATATTACTATCACACACACACAAAGTCGTGAACACACCTGCGTCACAGGAAAACGTCGGCCGGGTTTATGTTTAACAGGTGACTGAATGTCTTAATAACCTTTAATGAATGAAACTGTTGGTGTTTTAGTGAATAAAGTGAATTTAAACAGCTTGTTGATCATTAAATCACAGGATCCTGAGGAAGATTTCAGTCATCTGTGGAAATGAAGTGGTTTCTAATCTGCTGCAGGTGTCTGGGTTGCAGGTTTGATTCCTGAACAGGAACAGAAATACAAAAATAAAAGCACAGGTGAACGTTTAGCAGGAAAAGCAACAATAGCTGAAGGTTGTGCAGCGTAAGCTGAGGAGGATTCATGTGGATTTACACTTTAATGTGAGAAACTGGTCATTCTTTAGAAAAATAATCTTAATAATAGTCTTCATGCTCATTTTCAAAGGTAAAATATCAAAAAACTTACATGAATGTAACTTTTTATCATGAATTTCTAACGAGAAAAAATAAAATGAATAACTTCCCCTTTAACAGCAGAGAACAGACACGTTTTATCTGAAATGACCCACGAAAAAGATCTGAAGTCGGAACATCTTTGAACTCAGAAAAGGATCAAAAAGGAAAAAATTGAATAAAAACGTGTGGAAATGTGTTCAGAGTCCAATGTGATGTCATCAGTGATGTCACCACATGCAAATTAGGGGAATAAATTAACGACCTTCATAAACTTTGGGTATTTTTCTTTATCTCTGATTGTTGATTATCTCGTTTTCTTCTAAAAAACAAAAAAAAACGAAACGGTTAAAACAAACACTAGAAAAAAAATTGTAAAGATTTATTTACATCTTTTTGATAGAAATACCTAGAAGATAAAGAAATAAATAAAAGAAACAAATCAATTAAAAAGTTCCCTCACGTGGAGAGAGTTTGGCTGGAAGAATATTGTAAGATATTTTAATCACATCAACACAAAGAAAATACCAAGATACAAGATGTTGGAGGGGATGCGGGGAAGAAACAGCTTTAATGTGTTTTGGGACGGCTCACATATGGAACCGATAAATACCGATAAAAACAGCTGATAAATACATGTTTGGGATCATGGCGGTGGTTAGCAAAAAAGCCATTACTAGGAAATGGATGAAGGCAGAGGAGCCTAAAAGGGAAGAGCGGGTTTACGTAATGCACAATCTTTATATGATGAAAGGTTGACATTTTCCATCAGATTAGAATCTGTCAGATTTAAGAATTACTGGAAAAATTGTTTGGGCTTTGTTTCACCATTGAGGTCAGATTGTGTTGAATAAAACCCCGGGGACAGGAGGAACCCTTACATGGCTGCAGGTTGTTTGTAGTTAATTTGCAGGTAAATTTAAATGAGAAGAAGGAAAATCAGGAGACAGGCTGGAGGAACGAACAGTAAACGCCGGGTAGTGAAAGTGTTCGGGCAGGTTGAAGTACATAAAGGAGAGAAAGGTTATCATGCTTCAACACAGATACAGAATGTGGGCACAATAGTTTGTTGAATACGGGAAGGATATTGTGAAAAATGTGGAATTGTGGTTGTTCACCTGTATGGAAAACAAAAACTCAATAATAATTTGCCAATTTAAAAAAAGAAAAGTGTTGCCCAGCGACAGCCCCAAAACATCCCTGCTCTGGAGGAACGGGTCAAAATACCAGCAACAGTGGGTGAAAACCTTTGGCCAACGAAGGCTATACAACCAAGTATTAAGATTAACTTTTGTTATTGACCAAATACTTATTTTTCCACCAGACAATATGATTTCCTGGATTCTTTCCCCCATTCTGTCTCTCATAGTTGAGGTTTACCTATGATGGAAATTACAGGCCTCATGTTTTTAAGAGGCAGAGACAATACAGCCTCTAAATCAGGCATTATCTGTCTTGATTTCTATACTTTAAGACCAATGAATGAACGCGTACTATTGCACTGGTAGCTCAGAGCTGCCCTGTTGTTGTTGTGGGCTTATAGGAAGCTTTCTACACAGCTCATTTACTTCGGTGTTATCGTCCACGCCATGATGCACAAACTCCGTGTGAAGTTAGCCGAGCACCCTAAATATCTCCCGAAGGACGCAGACTTTCACCAAACTGTTATCGGTGAGTAGATGGACGTATTTTATGCCAGAAATAAGGTCCAGGTTTAAAGAACAATTAAATAAACGAACTTCCCCTTTAACAGCAGATAACAGACATGTTTTTATCTGAAATGACCCATGAAAAAGATCAGAATTTGGAACATCTTTGTTCATAGTTGTGTTCATGAACTCAGAAAAGGATCAAAAAGGAAAAAATTAAATAAAAACGTGTGGAAATGTGGTCAGAATCCAATGTGATGTCATCAGTGATGTCACCACATGCAAATTACGGGAATAAATTAACGACCTTCATAAACTTTTTCTTTATCTCGATTATTGATTATCTGGTTGTTAAAGTGTGTTAAAAAGTTTTCTTCTAAAAAACCCCCCAAAAAAGTAAACGGTTAAAACAAACATACACTAGAAAAAAATTGTTTATTTTAATTTTTTTTATAGAAATACATAGAAGATAAAGAAATAAAAAAAATTAAAAAGATCCAAAGAAATCCAAATTTGAATAGAAATAAAAATTAAACAAAGACGTAGTTTTAATTTGACTTGAACTCCACAGAATTGATTTTAAGACCTGCCGTACTCCTGACTTTTCAACGTTAAAATAAAACATTTCGTAAAACTTTTTGTTAGCCTCAGTGGTTCAACTTTTTGTTCTAGTGGCAGAAATGGTGTTCCATACCTGGAGCATGACGCATTTATTCTTTTATCTCTCGGTTAGTCTCAAATTGAACTTCCTGTTTCACATGTTTATAGTTTAAAATGTGCTCATGTCCCTTTAAATGGAGGCGGAGTCAGATTTAAATGCATAACTGTGCAGGACTACAAACAGAATAATTAGAACTACAACAACCAGAAGCCCTCACCTTCAGTGGTGCTTCCTGTGCGGCGGAGCTTGGAAATATTCCTCTGGAGTGACGGTCTTCACCCCGCCAAAATAATCCAACACCCACACCTGGAATAGGAGGGAAAAAGGTGGATGTTGAGGTTCTGTCGTCTGATAGGCTGAGAGCAGCTGTGATGTCAGAGGTAATCTGATACCTGGTACCTGTGTGATGTTGAACTTGGCGAAGAACCAGTCGTGGTCCGTCGGCCAGTCGATCATCTCTGGGTGTCGACTGAACAGCGCTTTCTTTGCAAAGTCGGCCTCCGTCCCGTTGACCTGAGCAACAGGAGTCATGTGACAGGTCAGAGTCATGTGACAGGCCAGAGTCATGTGACAGGCCAGAGTCATGTGACAGGCCAGAGTCATGTGACAGGCCAGAGTCATGTGACAGGCCAGAGTCATGTGACAGGTCAGAGTCATGTGACAGGCCAGAGTCATGTGACAGGTCAGAGTCATGTGACAGGTCAGAGTCAGGCCAGAGTCATGTAACAGGTCAGAGTCATGTGACAGGTCAGAGTCATGTGACAGGTCAGAGTCATGTGACAGGTCAGAGTCATGTGACAGGCCAGAGTCATGTGACAGGTCAGAGTCATGTGACAGGTCAGAGTCATGTGACAGGCCAGAGTCATGTGAAAGGCCAGAGCACAACGGGTGGGAACAGGTGGGAAAAGGTGGGAATAGGAGGGAACACGGGTGGGAACAGGCGGGAACAGGCGGGAACACGGGTGGGAACAGGTGGGAACACGGGTGGGAACACAGGTGGGAACAGGCGGGAACAGGCGGGAACACGGGTGGGAACAGGTGGGAACACGGGTGGGAACAGGCGGGAACAGGCGGGAACACGGGTGGGAACAGGTGGGAACACGGGTGGGAACAGGCGGGAACAGGCGGGAACACGGGTGGGAACAGGCGGGAACAGGCGGGAACACGGGTGGGAACAGGCGGGAACAGGTGGGAACACGGGTGGGAACAGGCGGGAACAGGCGGGAACAGGTGGGAACACGGGTGGGAACAGGTGGGAACAGGTGGGAACACGGGTGGGAACAGGTGGGAACACGGGTGGGAACAGGTGGGAACACGGGTGGGAACAGGTGGGAACAGGTGGGAACACGGGTGGGAACAGGCGGGAACAGATGGGAACACGGGTGGGAACACGGGTGGGAAAAGGGGTGGGAACACGGGTGGGAACAGGTGGGAACACGGGTGGGAACAGGCGGGAACACGGGTGGGAACAGGTGGGAACACGGGTGGGAACAGGCGGGAACACGGGTGGGAACAGGCGGGAACACGGGTGGGAACAGGCGGGAACACGGGTGGGAACAGGTGGGAACAGGCGGGAACAGGTGGGAACAGGCGGGAACACGGGTGGGAACAGGCGGGAACAGGTGGGAACACGGGTGGGAACAGGTGGGAACACAGGTGGGAACACAGGTGGGAAAAGGGGTGGGAACACAGGTGGGAACAGGTGGGAACACGGGTGGGAACAGGCGGGAACACGGGTGGGAACAGGCGGGAACAGGCGGGAACAGGTGGGAACACGGGTGGGAACACGGGTGGGAACACAGGTGGGAACAGGCGGGAACAGGTGGGAACACGGGTGGGAACAGGTGGGAACACGGGTGGGAACAGGTGGGAACAGGTGGGAACAGGCGGGAACACGGGTGGGAACAGGTGGGAACAGGTGGGAACAGGCGGGAACAGGCGGGAACAGGTGGGAACACGGGTGGGAACAGGTGGGAACAGGTGGGAACAGGCGGGAACAGGTGGGAACACGGGTGGGAACAGGCGGGAACAGGCGGGAACAGGTGGGAACACGGGTGGGAACAGGTGGGAACAGGCGGGAACAGGTGGGAACACGGGTGGGAACACGGGTGGGAACACGGGTGGGAACAGGCGGGAACACGGGTGGGAACAGGTGGGAACACAGGTGGGAACACAGGTGGGAAAAGGGGTGGGAACACGGGTGGGAACAGGTGGGAACAGGCGGGAACAGGTGGGAACAGGTGGGAACAGGCGGGAACACGGGTGGGAACAGGCGGGAACAGGTGGGAACACGGGTGGGAACAGGTGGGAACAGGTGGGAACACAGGTGGGAAAAGGGGTGGGAACACGGGTGGGAACAGGTGGGAACACGGGTGGGAACAGGCGGGAACAGGTGGGAACACGGGTGGGAACACGGGTGGGAACACAGGTGGGAACAGGCGGGAACAGGTGGGAACACGGGTGGGAACAGGTGGGAACACGGGTGGGAACAGGCGGGAACAGGTGGGAACACGGGTGGGAACAGGCGGGAACAGGTGGGAACACGGGTGGGAACACGGGTGGGAAAAGGGGTGGGAACACGGGTGGGAACAGGTGGGAACACGGGTGGGAACAGGCGGGAACACGGGTGGGAACAGGTGGGAACACGGGTGGGAACAGGCGGGAACACGGGTGGGAACAGGCGGGAACACGGGTGGGAACAGGCGGGAACACGGGTGGGAACAGGTGGGAACAGGCGGGAACAGGTGGGAACAGGTGGGAACAGGCGGGAACACGGGTGGGAACAGGCGGGAACAGGTGGGAACACGGGTGGGAACAGGTGGGAACACAGGTGGGAACACAGGTGGGAAAAGGGGTGGGAACACAGGTGGGAACAGGTGGGAACACGGGTGGGAACAGGCGGGAACACGGGTGGGAACAGGCGGGAACAGGCGGGAACAGGTGGGAACACGGGTGGGAACACGGGTGGGAACACAGGTGGGAACAGGCGGGAACAGGTGGGAACACGGGTGGGAACAGGTGGGAACACGGGTGGGAACAGGTGGGAACAGGTGGGAACAGGCGGGAACACGGGTGGGAACAGGCGGGAACAGGTGGGAACAGGCGGGAACAGGCGGGAACAGGTGGGAACACGGGTGGGAACAGGTGGGAACAGGTGGGAACAGGCGGGAACAGGTGGGAACACGGGTGGGAACAGGCGGGAACAGGCGGGAACAGGTGGGAACACGGGTGGGAACAGGTGGGAACAGGCGGGAACAGGTGGGAACAGGTGGGAACACGGGTGGGAACACGGGTGGGAACACGGGTGGGAACAGGCGGGAACACGGGTGGGAACAGGTGGGAACACAGGTGGGAACACAGGTGGGAAAAGGGGTGGGAACACGGGTGGGAACAGGTGGGAACAGGCGGGAACAGGTGGGAACAGGTGGGAACAGGCGGGAACACGGGTGGGAACAGGCGGGAACAGGTGGGAACACGGGTGGGAACAGGTGGGAACACAGGTGGGAACACAGGTGGGAAAAGGGGTGGGAACACGGGTGGGAACAGGTGGGAACACGGGTGGGAACAGGCGGGAACAGGTGGGAACACGGGTGGGAACACGGGTGGGAACACAGGTGGGAACAGGCGGGAACAGGTGGGAACACGGGTGGGAACAGGTGGGAACACGGGTGGGAACAGGCGGGAACAGGTGGGAACACGGGTGGGAACACGGGTGGGAACACAGGTGGGAACAGGCGGGAACAGGTGGGAACACGGGTGGGAACAGGTGGGAACACGGGTGGGAACAGGCGGGAACAGGTGGGAACACGGGTGGGAACACGGGTGGGAACACAGGTGGGAACAGGCGGGAACAGGTGGGAACACGGGTGGGAACAGGTGGGAACACGGGTGGGAACAGGTGGGAACACGGGTGGGAACAGGTGGGAACAGGTGGGAACACGGGTGGGAACAGGCGGGAACAGGTGGGAACACGGGTGGGAACACGGGTGGGAAAAGGGGTGGGAACACGGGTGGGAACAGGTGGGAACACGGGTGGGAACAGGCGGGAACACGGGTGGGAACAGGTGGGAACACGGGTGGGAACAGGCGGGAACACGGGTGGGAACAGGCGGGAACACGGGTGGGAACAGGCGGGAACACGGGTGGGAACAGGTGGGAACAGGCGGGAACAGGTGGGAACAGGTGGGAACAGGCGGGAACACGGGTGGGAACAGGCGGGAACAGGTGGGAACACGGGTGGGAACAGGTGGGAACACAGGTGGGAACACAGGTGGGAAAAGGGGTGGGAACACAGGTGGGAACAGGTGGGAACACGGGTGGGAACAGGCGGGAACACGGGTGGGAACAGGCGGGAACAGGCGGGAACAGGTGGGAACACGGGTGGGAACACGGGTGGGAACACAGGTGGGAACAGGCGGGAACAGGTGGGAACACGGGTGGGAACAGGTGGGAACACGGGTGGGAACAGGTGGGAACAGGTGGGAACAGGCGGGAACACGGGTGGGAACAGGCGGGAACAGGTGGGAACAGGCGGGAACAGGCGGGAACAGGTGGGAACACGGGTGGGAACAGGCGGGAACAGGCGGGAACACGGGTGGGAACAGGCGGGAACAGGTGGGAACACGGGTGGGAACAGGCGGGAACAGGCGGGAACAGGTGGGAACACGGGTGGGAACAGGTGGGAACAGGCGGGAACAGGTGGGAACACGGGTGGGAACACGGGTGGGAACAGGTGGGAACAGGTGGGAACAGGTGGGAACAGGTGGGAACACGGGTGGGAACAGGTGGGAACACGGGTGGGAACAGGTGGGAACACGGGTGGGAACAGGTGGGAACAGGTGGGAACACGGGTGGGAACAGGCGGGAACAGGTGGGAACACGGGTGGGAACACGGGTGGGAAAAGGGGTGGGAACACGGGTGGGAACAGGTGGGAACACGGGTGGGAACAGGCGGGAACACGGGTGGGAACAGGTGGGAACACGGGTGGGAACAGGTGGGAACAGGCGGGAACAGGTGGGAACAGGTGGGAACAGGCGGGAACACGGGTGGGAACAGGCGGGAACAGGTGGGAACACGGGTGGGAACAGGTGGGAACACAGGTGGGAACACAGGTGGGAAAAGGGGTGGGAACACAGGTGGGAACAGGTGGGAACACGGGTGGGAACAGGCGGGAACACGGGTGGGAACAGGCGGGAACAGGCGGGAACAGGTGGGAACACGGGTGGGAACACGGGTGGGAACACAGGTGGGAACAGGCGGGAACAGGTGGGAACACGGGTGGGAACAGGTGGGAACACGGGTGGGAACAGGTGGGAACAGGTGGGAACAGGCGGGAACACGGGTGGGAACAGGCGGGAACAGGTGGGAACAGGCGGGAACAGGCGGGAACAGGTGGGAACACGGGTGGGAACAGGTGGGAACAGGTGGGAACAGGCGGGAACAGGTGGGAACACGGGTGGGAACAGGCGGGAACAGGCGGGAACAGGTGGGAACACGGGTGGGAACAGGTGGGAACAGGCGGGAACAGGTGGGAACAGGTGGGAACACGGGTGGGAACACGGGTGGGAACACGGGTGGGAACAGGCGGGAACACGGGTGGGAACAGGTGGGAACACAGGTGGGAACACAGGTGGGAAAAGGGGTGGGAACACGGGTGGGAACAGGTGGGAACAGGCGGGAACAGGTGGGAACAGGTGGGAACAGGCGGGAACACGGGTGGGAACAGGCGGGAACAGGTGGGAACACGGGTGGGAACAGGTGGGAACACAGGTGGGAACACAGGTGGGAAAAGGGGTGGGAACACGGGTGGGAACAGGTGGGAACACGGGTGGGAACAGGCGGGAACAGGTGGGAACACGGGTGGGAACACGGGTGGGAACACAGGTGGGAACAGGCGGGAACAGGTGGGAACACGGGTGGGAACAGGTGGGAACACGGGTGGGAACAGGCGGGAACAGGTGGGAACACGGGTGGGAACACGGGTGGGAACACAGGTGGGAACAGGCGGGAACAGGTGGGAACACGGGTGGGAACAGGTGGGAACACGGGTGGGAACAGGTGGGAACACGGGTGGGAACAGGCGGGAACAGGTGGGAACACGGGTGGGAACACGGGTGGGAAAAGGGGTGGGAACACGGGTGGGAACAGGTGGGAACACGGGTGGGAACAGGCGGGAACACGGGTGGGAACAGGTGGGAACACGGGTGGGAACAGGCGGGAACACGGGTGGGAACAGGCGGGAACACGGGTGGGAACAGGCGGGAACACGGGTGGGAACAGGTGGGAACAGGCGGGAACAGGTGGGAACAGGTGGGAACAGGCGGGAACACGGGTGGGAACAGGCGGGAACAGGTGGGAACACGGGTGGGAACAGGTGGGAACACAGGTGGGAACACAGGTGGGAAAAGGGGTGGGAACACAGGTGGGAACAGGTGGGAACACGGGTGGGAACAGGCGGGAACACGGGTGGGAACAGGCGGGAACAGGCGGGAACAGGTGGGAACACGGGTGGGAACACGGGTGGGAACACAGGTGGGAACAGGCGGGAACAGGTGGGAACACGGGTGGGAACAGGTGGGAACACGGGTGGGAACAGGTGGGAACAGGCGGGAACACGGGTGGGAACAGGCGGGAACAGGTGGGAACACAGGTGGGAAAAGGGGTGGGAACACGGGTGGGAACAGGTGGGAACACGGGTGGGAACAGGCGGGAACAGGTGGGAACACGGGTGGGAACACGGGTGGGAACACAGGTGGGAACAGGCGGGAACAGGTGGGAACACGGGTGGGAACAGGTGGGAACACGGGTGGGAACAGGCGGGAACAGGTGGGAACACGGGTGGGAACACGGGTGGGAACACAGGTGGGAACAGGCGGGAACAGGTGGGAACACGGGTGGGAACAGGTGGGAACACGGGTGGGAACAGGCGGGAACAGGTGGGAACACGGGTGGGAACACGGGTGGGAACACAGGTGGGAACAGGCGGGAACAGGTGGGAACACGGGTGGGAACAGGTGGGAACACGGGTGGGAACAGGTGGGAACACGGGTGGGAACAGGTGGGAACAGGTGGGAACACGGGTGGGAACAGGCGGGAACAGGTGGGAACACGGGTGGGAACACGGGTGGGAAAAGGGGTGGGAACACGGGTGGGAACAGGTGGGAACACGGGTGGGAACAGGTGGGAACACGGGTGGGAACAGGCGGGAACACGGGTGGGAACAGGCGGGAACACGGGTGGGAACAGGCGGGAACACGGGTGGGAACAGGTGGGAACAGGCGGGAACAGGTGGGAACAGGTGGGAACAGGCGGGAACACGGGTGGGAACAGGCGGGAACAGGTGGGAACACGGGTGGGAACAGGTGGGAACACAGGTGGGAACACAGGTGGGAAAAGGGGTGGGAACACAGGTGGGAACAGGTGGGAACACGGGTGGGAACAGGCGGGAACACGGGTGGGAACAGGCGGGAACAGGCGGGAACAGGTGGGAACACGGGTGGGAACACGGGTGGGAACACAGGTGGGAACAGGCGGGAACAGGTGGGAACACGGGTGGGAACAGGTGGGAACACGGGTGGGAACAGGTGGGAACAGGTGGGAACAGGCGGGAACACGGGTGGGAACAGGCGGGAACAGGTGGGAACAGGCGGGAACAGGCGGGAACAGGTGGGAACACGGGTGGGAACAGGCGGGAACAGGCGGGAACACGGGTGGGAACAGGCGGGAACAGGTGGGAACACGGGTGGGAACAGGCGGGAACAGGCGGGAACAGGTGGGAACACGGGTGGGAACAGGTGGGAACAGGCGGGAACAGGTGGGAACACGGGTGGGAACACGGGTGGGAACAGGTGGGAACAGGTGGGAACAGGTGGGAACAGGTGGGAACACGGGTGGGAACAGGTGGGAACACGGGTGGGAACAGGTGGGAACACGGGTGGGAACAGGTGGGAACAGGTGGGAACACGGGTGGGAACAGGCGGGAACAGGTGGGAACACGGGTGGGAACACGGGTGGGAAAAGGGGTGGGAACACGGGTGGGAACAGGTGGGAACACGGGTGGGAACAGGCGGGAACACGGGTGGGAACAGGCGGGAACACGGGTGGGAACAGGCGGGAACACGGGTGGGAACAGGCGGGAACACGGGTGGGAACAGGCGGGAACACGGGTGGGAACAGGTGGGAACAGGCGGGAACAGGTGGGAACAGGTGGGAACAGGCGGGAACACGGGTGGGAACAGGCGGGAACAGGTGGGAACACGGGTGGGAACAGGTGGGAACACAGGTGGGAACACAGGTGGGAAAAGGGGTGGGAACACAGGTGGGAACAGGTGGGAACACGGGTGGGAACACGGGCGGGAACACGGGTGGGAACAGGCGGGAACAGGCGGGAACAGGTGGGAACACGGGTGGGAACACGGGTGGGAACACAGGTGGGAACAGGCGGGAACAGGTGGGAACACGGGTGGGAACAGGTGGGAACACGGGTGGGAACAGGTGGGAACAGGTGGGAACAGGCGGGAACACGGGTGGGAACAGGCGGGAACAGGTGGGAACAGGCGGGAACAGGCGGGAACAGGTGGGAACACGGGTGGGAACAGGTGGGAACAGGTGGGAACAGGCGGGAACAGGTGGGAACACGGGTGGGAACAGGCGGGAACAGGCGGGAACAGGTGGGAACACGGGTGGGAACAGGTGGGAACAGGCGGGAACAGGTGGGAACACGGGTGGGAACACGGGTGGGAACACGGGTGGGAACAGGCGGGAACACGGGTGGGAACAGGTGGGAACACAGGTGGGAACACAGGTGGGAACACAGGTGGGAAAAGGGGTGGGAACACGGGTGGGAACAGGTGGGAACAGGCGGGAACAGGTGGGAACAGGTGGGAACAGGCGGGAACACGGGTGGGAACAGGCGGGAACAGGTGGGAACACGGGTGGGAACAGGTGGGAACACAGGTGGGAACACAGGTGGGAAAAGGGGTGGGAACACGGGTGGGAACAGGTGGGAACACGGGTGGGAACAGGCGGGAACAGGTGGGAACACGGGTGGGAACACGGGTGGGAACACAGGTGGGAACAGGCGGGAACACGGGTGGGAACAGGCGGGAACAGGTGGGAACACGGGTGGGAACACGGGTGGGAACACAGGTGGGAACAGGCGGGAACAGGTGGGAACACGGGTGGGAACAGGTGGGAACACGGGTGGGAACAGGTGGGAACAGGTGGGAACACGGGTGGGAACAGGCGGGAACACGGGTGGGAACAGGCGGGAACAGGCGGGAACAGGCGGGAACACGGGTGGGAACACAGGTGGCAACAGGCGGGAACAGGTGGGAACACGGGTGGGAACAGGTGGGAACACGGGTGGGAACAGGTGGGAACAGGTGGGAACACGGGTGGGAACAGGCGGGAACAGGTGGGAACACGGGTGGGAACACGGGTGGGAACAGGCGGGAACAGGTGGGAACACGGGTGGGAACAAGGGTGGGAACAGGTGGGAACACAGTTGGGAACACGGGTGGGAACACGGGTGGGAACAAGGGTGGGAACAGGTGGGAACACGGGTGGGAACACGGGTGGGAACACGGGTGGGAACACAGGTGGGAACACAGGTGGGAACAGGCGGGAACAGGTGGGAACACGGGTGGGAACAAGGGTGGGAACACGGGTGGGAACAAGGGTGGGAACACAGGTGGGAACACAGGTGGGAACATGGGTGGGAACACGGGTGGGAACACGGGTGGGAACACGGGTGGGAACAGGTGGGAACACGGGTGGGAACACGGGTGGGAACAGGTGGGAACAGATGGGAACAGAGGTGGGAACACGGGTGGGAACAGGTGGGAACAGGTGGGAACAGGTGGGAACAGAGGTGGGAACAGGTGGGAACAGATGGGAACAGAGGTGGGAACAGGTGGGAACAGAGGTGGGAACAGGTGGGAACAGATGGGAACAGAGGTGGGAACAGGTGGGAACAGAGGTGGGAACACGGGTGGGAACAGGTGGGAACAGGTGGGAACAGGCGGGAACAGGTGGGAACAGGTGCGAGTGTGCGTGTGTTCGTACCTCCAGCACGGACCCTGACAGGATGATGTGGGCGCACAGAGGACTCTGAGGGTCGAAGCCCTGCTGCCGGCAGTAATCAGTCTGAGCCAGAGACATGGACAGAGACGCCTGAGGGTTCACCTGCAGGGAGGGAAAGGACAGGTGAGACAGGTGAGTCTGGGACAGGGGAGTCTGAGAGAGGCGAGTCTGAGACAGGAGAGTCTGGGACAGGCGAGTCTAGGACAGGTGAGTCACAGGAAAGGTTATACAGCAGATATCTGAGCCATCAGATATGTAACACGACAGTCAAGTCATTCATAAGGACAAGAAACCATCTCATCTGACAGGTAACCAACTCATGGGACAGGTAACCAACTCATCAGACAGGTAACCAACTCCTCAGACAGGTAGCCAACTCCTCAGACAGGTAGCTAACTCATCAGACCGGTAACCAACTCATCAGACAGGTAACCAACCCATCAGACAGGTAACCAACTCATCAGACAGGTAACCAACTCCTCAGAAAGGTAGCTAACTCCTCAGAAAGGTAGCTAACTCCTCAGACAGGTAACCAACTCATTAGACAGGTAACCAACTCATCAGACAGGTAACCAACTCATTAGACAGGTAACCAACTCATCAGACAGGTAGCTAACTCCTCAGACAGGTAGCTAACTCCTCAGACAGATAACCAACTTATTAGACAGGTAACCATCTCATCAGACAGGTAGCCAACTTCTCAGACATGTAGCTAACTCATCAGACAGGTAGCTAACTCATCAGATAGGTAGCTAACTCAGACAGGTAGCCAACTCCTCAGACAGGTAGCCAACTCCTCAGACAGGTAGCCAACTCCTCAGACAGGTAGCCAACTCCTCAGACAGGTAGCTTACTTCTCAGATAGGTAGCTAACTCATCAGACAGGTAACCATCTCATCAGACAGGTAACCAACTCATTAGACAGGTAACCAACTCATCAGACAGGTAACCAACTTCTCAGAAAGGTTACCAACTCATTAGACAGGTAACCATCTCATCAGACAGGTAGCCAACTTCTCAGACATGTAGCTAACTCATCAGACAGGTAACCATCTCATCAGACAGGTAACCAACTCATTAAACAGGTAACCATCTCATTAAACAGGTAACCAACTCATTAAACAGGTAACCAACTCATCAGACAGGTAACCATCTCATCAGACAGGTAACCAACTCATTAAACAGGTAACCATCTCATCAGACAGGTAACCATCTCATCAGACAGGTAACCATCTCATCAGACAGGTAACCAACTCATTAAACAGGTAACCATCTCATCAGACAGGTAACCAACTCATTAAACAGGTAACCATCTCATTAAACAGGTAACCAACTCATTAAACAGGTAACCAACTCATCAGACAGGTAACCATCTCATCAGACAGGTAGCCAACTCCTCAGACAGGTAGCCAACTCCTCAGACAGGTAGCCAACTCCTCAGACAGGTAGCCAACTCCTCAGACAGGTAGCTTACTTCTCAGATAGGTAGCTAACTCATCAGACAGGTAACCATCTCATCAGACAGGTAACCAACTCATTAGACAGGTAACCAACTCATCAGACAGGTAACCAACTTCTCAGAAAGGTTACCAACTCATTAGACAGGTAACCATCTCATCAGACAGGTAGCCAACTTCTCAGACATGTAGCTAACTCATCAGACAGGTAACCATCTCATCAGACAGGTAACCAACTCATTAAACAGGTAACCATCTCATTAAACAGGTAACCAACTCATTAAACAGGTAACCAACTCATCAGACAGGTAACCATCTCATCAGACAGGTAACCAACTCATTAAACAGGTAACCATCTCATCAGACAGGTAACCATCTCATCAGACAGGTAACCATCTCATCAGACAGGTAACCAACTCATTAAACAGGTAACCATCTCATCAGACAGGTAACCAACTCATTAAACAGGTAACCATCTCATTAAACAGGTAACCAACTCATCAGACAGGTAACCATCTCATCAGACAGGTAACCAACTCATTAAACAGGTAACCATCTCATTAAACAGGTAACCAACTCATTAAACAGGTAACCATCTCATTAAACAGGTAACCATCTCATTAAACAGGTAACCATCTCATTAAACAGGTAACCAACTCATTAAACAGGTAACCATCTCATTAAACAGGTAACCATCTCATTAAACAGGTAACCAACTCATTAAACAGGTAACCAACTCATTAAACAGGTAACCATCTCATTAAACAGGTAACCATCTCATTAAACAGGTAACCATCTCATTAAACAGGTAACCAACTCATTAAACAGGTAACCATCTCATCAGACAGGTAACCAACTCATTAAACAGGTAACCATCTCATTAAACAGGTAACCAAGTCATTAAACAGGTAACCATCTCATTAAACAGGTAACCATCTCATTAAACAGGTAACCATCTCATTAAACAGGTAACCATCTCATTAAACAGGTAACCAACTCATTAAACAGGTAACCAACTCATTAAACAGGTAACCATCTCATTAAATAGGTAACCAACTCATTAAACAGGTAACCAACTCATTAAACAGGTAACCAACTCATTAAACAGGTAACCATCTCATTAAATAGGTAACCAACTCATTAAACAGGTAACCAACTCATTAAACAGGTAACCAACTCATTAAACAGGTAACCATCTCATTAAATAGGTAACCAACTCATTAAACAGGTAACCATCTCATTAAACAGGTAACCATCTCATTAAACAGGTAACCATCTCATTAAATAGGTAACCAACTCATTAAACAGGTAACCATCTCATTAAACAGGTAACCAACTCATTAAACAAGTAACCAACTCATTAAACAGGTAACCAACTCATTAAACAGGTAACCAACTCATTAAACAGGTAACCATCTCATTAAATAGGTAACCAACTCATTAAACAGGTAACCATCTCATTAAACAGGTAACCATCTCATTAAACAGGTAACCATCTCATTAAACAGGTAACCATCTCATTAAATAGGTAACCAACTCATTAAACAGGTAACCATCTCATTAAACAGGTAACCAACTCATTAAACAAGTAACCAACTCATTAAACAGGTAACCAACTCATTAAACAGGTAACCATCTCATTAAACAGGTAACCAACTCATTAAACAGGTAACCATCTCATTAAACAGGTAACCATCTCATTAAACAGGTAACCAAAAGGTAATTTATCAGCTAACAGTCTCGTGAAACTTTACAGCAGCAGTTTGATCTTTGGTCATGTGCTGCCGGTTTGTGGACACCTTATCACGAGCCCACAGCCTGGTTCTGCTTTCTGTCACATGACTTCAAACTGCTGAGTCACGGTGTGTAAAAACTCCCGAGTCACGCTCTCAACTGACGTTACGTCACATTTCACGTTAACTTCACGTCAACTTGTTGCTTGTTTTGATTAATTAAGCCGTAAAACTAACTTTATTCTGGATGATGTAACTGTTTACTGTTTACTTTTAGTAAATATTAGATAAATATTTCAGTAAATTGCCCTTGTGCCGGTGCCGGTACCTCCAGGTCCTTCACGGAGATCTCCATGCGGGTCAGGTACATGTACGGGACCCCGGAGCTGGTGCCGTGGGGCCCGTCGCTGACGGAAAACGCGTTGGAGAACGGCTGGCCGACCACCGGCTTGTGCGTGGAGATGGTTGCCATGGAAGCCCAGTCGCACTGGTGGGCGATGAAGCGCGCGACCCGGGCCACCTGGTCGTGCGGAGGGATCTGCTCCCGGCAGGCGGAGGCCGCGGAGAGGCCGAGCAGCAGCAGCAGGAGTGCGGCCATGGTCGGTGTCTGGAGGACAGATTCTGACCCGCAGCGGAGGAGGAGCCGATATAAACAACAAGCAGACTTCCGGTGCGGAGTTTCACAATAAAAGCGGTACACTGAAACACTTCCGGTTACTACAAAGTAAAACTTATTAACCCTCCTGTTGTCCTGCGGGTCCAAAGTGAGCCACCACCATGTTTAGCTGTAAAAGAAACACCTTAAACTATCTTTTTCCAACCTGAAATCTTATGCCTTTTCCTAAAGGGACCCCATCATTAGAAAAAGTCAGACTTTATTTTTGTTTATGTTTCCATGTGGGCTGTACACCACTAGGGCACAAAGATTGTCTTATGGGTCATTTCTGACACGTGAATTATGCACTGGAAAAAATACCCCTCCAAAAATAAGTAAGAAAAACAACAAATAAAAGACGTTTTCGCTTGAAATAAGCAAAAAAAATTGCCAATGGAACTAGTGAAAATCGACTTGTCAAGATTTCTTGAAATAAAATGTGATATTTGGGACTTTTAAGATAAAAGTGATCTTGAAATTAGCTTAAAAACCTCTTCAAATGTCAAAAAAAGCTTGTTTCATGTGAAATCCGACTCAAAACAATTTGTTTTCAAGACTTTTTCATTTAACAAGATATTCCAGATGTATTGTCTTCAAACAAGTCCCTATATCTGGCTGAAATGGTGCTTGTTAGGCAGTTGTGTCTTATATTAAGTGTAATGAGATATTTTGACTAGAAATGAGACAAATATACTTGGTAAGACTTTGATTTTTTTCCAGTGTAAAAACATTTAAACAGCAGAAAAAAGTTCAGTTTTTTTCCCTTTCAATATAATTAATTCAGAGGTAATTACTTCACATTTATATAATAGCAATAATAAACCTTTATTATTTAAAAGAAAACTGAGAAAACAAGAAAACTGTTGGTCCAGCTGACAGTAAAAAAAAAAAAAGTGTAATCCTGAAAGCTGCTGATTGTCTTTTTGTATTGTGTAACAAAAAATACATGATAAAAAATGTATTGAATTGAGTTGAATAGATCAATAACAGGTGGTTTCATCATAAAAAAATAGATTTTGGATTTAAAATTCAATGAAGTTGCTTTATTTTGGGGCTTTGGTAGGGCGGCTCATTTCTGACCCGTAGGACAAAGGGAGTAAACACAATGTTAAGACCACACAAGGGTTAATGTACATAAAACCGATCAAATTACAGTTGGAAGAATAAAAAGCGTGATAGTGGAGCAAAGTAACGGTCAAGGCTTCTAAAGAAGGTGATTTAAGAGGAAAATAATCCATATTAAAGGGATAGTTCGCATCTTTTGACATGAAGCTGCGCAGACTGAGCAGCAAACAGCGTAACAGGCGCGGCTGTCGGCAGCAGGCAGTGATACGAAGGGAGAGAAAATAGGGCCAAGAGATTGTGAGCTCTGACTTTTCCCTGGAGAACCATTTTGTGATGCAAATGTATTACTCTGTTGAACGCATATTGTTCTGAGAAGCCAAACGCTTTATTTTTTAAACCCCAGCCAACTAGCCGGACTACCTTCATCAACACCAAAACTCAGCTGGAACTCTGCTCACAGGACGCAGCAGGGGGTAAGAAGATGTTCAGAAATGATGCTGCTGATATGGGATGTTACACAGCTTCATGTCAGAAGAGGCGAACTGTCCCTTTAAAGAGGCGAACTGTCCCTTTAAAGAGGCAAACTGTCCCTTTAAAGAGGCAAACTGTCCCTTTAAGGAGGAGAACTGTCCCTTTAAAGAGGCGAACTGTCCCTTTAAAGAGCCGAACTGTCCCTTTAAAGAGGCCAACTGTCCCTTTAAAGAGGCCAACTGTCCCTTTAAAGAGGAGAACTGTCCCTTTAAAGAGGCCAACTGTCCCTTTAAAGAGGAGAACTGTCCCTTTAAAGAGGAGAACTGTCCCTTTAAAGAGGCGAACTGTCCCTTTAAGGAGGAGAACTGTCCCTTTAAAGAGGAGAACTGTCCCTTTAAAGAGGCGAACTGTCCCTTTAAAGAGGCCAACTGTCCCTTTAAAGAGGAGAACTGTCCCTTTAAAGAGGAGAACTGTCCCTTTAAAGAGGAGAACTGTCCCTTTAAAGAGGCGAACTGTCCCTTTAAAGAGGAGAACTGTCCCTTTAAAGAGGAGAACTGTCCCTTTAAAGAGGCGAACTGTCCCTTTAAAGAGGAGAACTGTCCCTTTAAAGAGGAGAACTGTCCCTTTAAAGAGGCGAACTGTCCCTTTAAAGAGGAGAACTGTCCCTTTAAAGAGGAGAACTGTCCCTTTAAAGAGGAGAACTGTCCCTTTAAAGAGGAGAACTGTCCCTTTAAAGAGGAGAACTGTCCCTTTAAAGAGGCGAACTGTCCCTTTAAAGAGGAGAACTGTCCCTTTAAAGAGGCCAACTGTCCCTTTAAAGAGGAGAACTGTCCCTTTAAAGAGGAGAACTGTCCCTTTAAAGAGGCGAACTGTCCCTTTAAAGAGGCGAACTGTCCCTTTAAAGAGGCGAACTGTCCCTTTAAAGAGGAGAACTGTCCCTTTAAAGAGGCGAACTGTCCCTTTAAAGAGGCGAACTGTCCCTTTAAAGAGGCGAACTGTCCCTTTAAAGAGGAGAACTGTCCCTTTAAAGAGGCGAACTGTCCCTTTAATGGGATCAAGCAGCAGGAGAGAAAATACTGTTTAACCAACAGCGAGTTGGTCTTCGTGGAAAAGGAGACGAACTGTGCCGAGGCTGAAATAAATGTTAAACCTGTGCTAAACTTAAAGGGAATGACGGAAACAGGCAACAAATACTTTAAAACAAAACATTAAAACGAGTTTTATTAAAAGTTACAGTAAAAAAAGCATCTTCATGTAATTCAGAAAACAGGATCAAATGCCTCCGTCGCTTTCAGGCCCTCCAAGTCGCACTCGTTGCACAGCTTCTCCTCGATGTGAAGCCACCCCCGGCAACCGTCGCTGCGGCAGCGGCACGCCACTTCCTGCGTCTGCGCCGCCGCCGCGGCCTGTCCGTCAGCGGCCTGTCCGTCAGCGGCCTGTCCGTCAGCGGCCTGTCCGTCAGCGGCCTGTCCGTCCGCAGAGTAATTCCAGGTCAGCTCAGAGCCGGCCTTCACAACCCTGGCACGGAAAAAAACACGCATCAGTCACCGAAACAACCGGCAACGACCACACGAGTCGGCGGAATCTTATTCCTCACCTGCTGGTGAAGAAGGCGACCAGGGGGAAGGCGGGCTCGTGGGAGTCGGTGAAGACGTTCTGGATGAACAGGTTGGGCTGGCAGCTGTGCTGCAGGTGCAGAAAACGTGGGTTAGGCTTGGTTAGGGATGGGACCAAGTCACACATGTGCAAGTCTCAAGTCTTAGCTTTCAAGTCTCAAGTCATTTTTTCTT
Organism: Odontesthes bonariensis; assembly: GCF_027942865.1. Classification (NCBI taxonomy): domain Eukaryota; kingdom Metazoa; phylum Chordata; class Actinopteri; order Atheriniformes; family Atherinopsidae; genus Odontesthes; species Odontesthes bonariensis. The sequence continues at coordinate 2,297,350 of NC_134516.1, forward strand.
TGTCAAGTGAAAGTCAGCTCACCTTATTATTGCAGTTTTACCTGCAGAATCTGATCTTAATAAAGTGAAAACACAAAGATATAAGGAACTGTCAGTAAACATCATTGGCCAATGTGTCCAACCTGTCCATCCCGTATCATATCAAGCTAACGTTAGCAAACTACCGGCTAGGCTAACAGGATGATAGTAGCTAATAGTGGCGACGCAAAATTATCCACTTCCAGACGGCGGAGTCGACAGAACCAAAGTCATCTGTAAACTCTGCCAATATGCCGCCCACTGATTGGATGCGAGACTCCGGTTCTTCTCACAGATGTTTATTAACGCCACATCAACACCGTAGAACTAAATGTTCAAGTAAACAAAATAAAAGACAACATTAGTTGTTGTAATCATTAAAGAAATAGCACTCTTAGCATTGTCGCTGGTACCAATAAATAATCAAAGTAATACTGGCCACTTTAGCTGCTTCTCAACCAGCGGCAGAGTCATTCCCCAGGGGCAATCTGCAGGGTCAGAACTAGGATTCTTTAACTTCCACTTCTCCTCTGCATCACATTCACACAGTTACAGCAAACACCACGAAGCATGGAGGAATAAAATAAAGATAAACGAGCAGGTAACATCACGCTACAGGTGCTCCTCGGTCTCTGTGTGAAGCTCACGGGGCTAACCGACGCTACTTCCTGTTTTACTTGTTTCCACGTAAAAGCACGTATTTCAAAATACATTAAAAATAAAAACTCCTGCATTTACAGCCAAGTTGAATTGTCTTCTCACCGTAGTAGTTTCAGTCTAAAATATCACTTAAAGGCAAAACACACAAACTACAAAAAATGCTGCCACTGTTCCTGAAGGAGCAGGTACCTAGACTCTATGCCAAAAAGGACACTCAGATAATTTGTTATATTGCATGTTTTTACATTTTTGTGTTGGAACTCAACACTTTTATAATATGTTGTATTTTTTGTTGTTGTATGAAATGAATGAAAAAAAAACCAGAATGAATTGAAAATGGGAATTAATGAAACTTATCTCTAGTTATTAGTAATAACTTTTGAAGATTTCAAATAAACATTTATTTTCTTTGAAAAACATGTCTAAACATTTATTGTAAGGCGTAGATTTAAGCAATATTTAAAAATGGTGAGAAATCTAACTTTTGATAACTGAACTGTAATTAATATTCGGTTTCGGTTTTCGGCCAAGTGATTAATTATTATTCGGTTTCGGCCACAAATTTTCATTTCGGTGCACCTCTAGTCAGAATGGATCTTCTAATGACGAACAAAGTTCCAAGTTATGCTAGATGCTTAACACTCAGGTCATTCAAGTCATCGCAAGTCAAGTCAAGTGCCGAGTCTTTAACTTTCAAGTCCGAGTCGAGTCTAAAGTCTTTTATTTTTTGTCAAGTCAAGTCACAAGTCATCAAAACAGCGACTCGAGTCCAAGTCGCAGTGACTCGAGTCCCCGTCTCTGGCTAAGGAAGAAGTCTCAGAAATGTCCCCAACGATCGACCGGCGGACGGACTCACGTTTATGAAGCGGCTCACGTTTCCCTCCACGCTGGCGTCCACGAAACAAACGTCCTCCATCACCGTCGCTCTTTTCAAACTCCTCTGGCCGTCCGTCTTTGTGCCGTTCACGCCACAGGCCGTCGCCGTGGAAACACTCTCTTCTTGCAGGTCAGCTGACCCACGACAGCCGACTGTTTCAGTTAAAGAAACGGATGCTTTTCAGTCTTTAACCTGTAATCTTTCTGTTGTTTCATTTAGTCAAACGTTTCATTTCTGATCAATTTACCTGCAGACGTCGACTCTGGACCTCCGACCAACACCGACTGAACGTGTAAACAACAGAAAAAGTACCAAAATAACGTCATATTACAATATTTGTACATTAAACAGAAAAATACTAAAGTCACGAATTAAAAAAACTTTAGAGAAATTAGTAGAAAATATCAAAAATACCGAACACAATGGATCAGATTTAATCGGCTTGTCTTACCAATAAAATACAATAAATCCAGCAAATGCAACTGTTCCCTTTGATCCCCTTAGATCTGTTAGGAAGCTAAATCCTTCATTTTATCCTCAAGGATGTGAAGTTTCAGCCAGGAATGAGAAACATTTCACAACTCTAACGTCACGACATCTTGCTGCATACTTTGGTTGGACATTAAAAAATCAATCATATTCTTTAGTGGTCAAATGAACCCTGAGCCGGATCTACTTCAGGCCATAAATGGTTAAACTTAAAGTGGTTATCAGTATCCGTCTGATTGGCTCGTTTTGGACTCTTTCACGCGTTTCAGGGCATTGATCCTGTTCCACAAACCTTGTCCCGGTCCTGAGGCGTGGCGGCGGAGTCGGTGGGTCTTTGGATCACAGGGACGTGCAGCGGAGGCGAGGTGGGCGTGGAAACGGATAGAGGCGTTTCCAGCAGGTCGCTCCGCCCCTCCAGCACCGGCGGGGCCAGCCACTCGGTGACAACCTCCACCTCATCGTCGGATGGGAAGTCGGCTCTGGACAGTTTCGGGGGCGGCAGCTCGGTGGGACTCTGGACCCTCTGGAGGACCACACCTGCACAGGGTTCAGGAAACGGGATTAAACCAAGTTCAGTTCCTCTAGTTTAGGGTTAGGGGTGGACGGGATCAGGTAGTTTAGGGTTAGGGATGGAAAGGATCAGGTACTTTAGGGTTCGGGATGGAAAGGATCAGGTACTTTAGGGTTAGGGATGGACAGGATCAGGTACTTTAGGGTTCGGGATGGAAAGGATCAGGTACTTTAGGGTTCGGGATGGACAGGATCAGGTACTTTAGGGTTCGGGATGGAAAGGATCAGGTACTTTAGGGTTCGGGATGGAAAGGATCAGGTACTTTAGGGTTCGGGATGGACAGGATCAGGTACTTTAGGGTTCGGGATGGACAGGATCAGGTACTTTAGGGTTCGGGATGGACAGGATCAGGTACTTTAGGGTTCGGGATGGACGGGATCAGGTACTTTAGGGTTCGGGATGGACGGGATCAGGTACTTTAGGGTTCGGGATGGACGGGATCAGGTACTTTAGGGTTCGGGATGGACAGGATCAGGTACTTTAGGGTTCGGGATGGACAGGATCAGGTACTTTAGGGTTCGGGATGGACAGGATCAGGTACTTTAGGGTTCGGGATGGACAGGATCAGGTACTTTAGGGTTCGGGATGGACAGGATCAGGTACTTTAGGGTTCGGGATGGACAGGATCAGGTACTTTAGGGTTCGGGATGGACAGGATCAGGTACTTTAGGGTTCGGGATGGACAGGATCAGGTACTTTAGGGTTCGGGATGGACAGGATCAGGTACTTTAGGGTTCGGGATGGACAGGATCGGGTACTTTAGGGTTCGGGATGGACAGGATCGGGTACTTTAGGGTTCGGGATGGACAGGATCGGGTACTTTAGGGTTCGGGATGGACAGGATCGGGTACTTTAGGGTTCGGGATGGACAGGATCGGGTACTTTAGGGTTCGGGATGGACAGGATCAGGTACTTTAGGGTTAGGGATGGACAGGATCAGGTACTTTAGGGTTAGGGATGGACAGGATCAGGTACTTTAGGGTTAGGGATGGACAGGTTCAGGTACTTTAGGGTTAGGGATGGACAGGTTCAGGTAGTTTAGGGTTAGGGATGGACAGGTTCAGGTACTTTAGGGTTCGGGATGGACAGGATCAGGTACTTTAGGGTTAGGGATGGACAGAATCAGGTACTTTAGGGTTAGGGATGGACAGGATCAGGTAGTTTAGGGTTAGGGATGGACAGGATCAGGTAGTTTAGGGTTAGGGATGGACAGGATCAGGTAGTTTAGGGTTAGGGTTGGACAGGTTCATGGGATCCAGCCACAGTCTCACCTGCGTAGATACACACAAATGTGCCACGATCCAGGTCATCTCGGCAACGGACGCCCCAGCCGCGGTCTTCAGTTTGAAAGACCTGGAGGCGGACTCTTATACCTCTCTGGACCAGCCGGTTTTGGCAGACGGACCGGTCGCAGCCGCACCATGGACCACATTCATACAGCCTGGGCACAGCAGAGACACAAACCGATGACGTTCCTTCAGAAGTAACAGCAGCCTTTGTTTCTTTCTCACTTGAAGGTCCGGAGCCCTAAAATTGAACCGGCCGATCAAAACGGAATCTATTTTTTGTGTTTTTGTGTGGAAGTGGAACGCATGTCTGGAGAAAACTGACCCAAATGACTTTTATGTGACAGGTGACAAGATACTAACTCACAAGGACTAACTAGTCCTACAGTTTAAAGGGAAAGTTCAGGTTTTTTTTAAACCTGGACCTTATTTCTAGCTGTTTATACATTAATTTACTCATTGATAACATTTTGGTGTCACTCAAGAGTCGTTCGGGATCTTTAAAATAGTTTAAAATAGTGAAATGAAGGAGTTTTGTGCATTTTTTAGAGGCTGCATTGGCCCGTTCGCTCCCGTTATAATATACAGTGACACCAAAATGTTATCAATGAGTAAATAAACCTATAAACAGCTAGATATAAGGTCCAGATTTAAAAAAAAAAACAAAAAAACGGAACTTTCCCTTTAAGTAACTTGTTGAAGTTAAATTTGAAGACATTTAAATTGTTAAAAAGTTTCATCACTTGCTGCTTGTTTTTGATGCACTTTTGATGTATTTTTAAAAAAAAATTCACCTTTAAATTTAGTTTAATTTCTATTTAATTTGTGTACACTTTAGTCATTTACATAAAAAAAAACAATGTTTTTGGTTTAAAATAAGAGTAAAAGGTAAAAAAAAAACAGGATTCCAAAATAAAACCGGTCTTATTGGGCCCTAAAGGTCACAATCCTGCAGACCTGAACATCCTGTAAAACAGTCGGATGGTTTGAAAGTCATCCTGCTTCTTCTTCTTCTTCTTTTTAATGCCAACCAATCACAGTTCATAGAATGGTTTTAAAGTTTTTTCAGCCTAAAATAAACTACTTTTTGTTCTGGATTGACTTTGGTGAAACATGTGCGCCCTCACCCTGACGGGACCGGTTCCAGTAGGCGATGGTAGCTGTAGCCCCGCCCACCGGCGGTCATGGCGGCGCAGGCGCAGCCGCTGCAGCCGTCGCTGCAGTCGCAGCAGGTGCGGAACAGCATGGGGTCGCGGCTCAGGAAGCAGCCGTGCGGCCAGCGGTCCTTCCTGTAGCGGAAGTCGGCGGGACGAGCGCCGCCGTCTCCGACGCACAGCTCCACCGGCGTGGGCTCCAGCCCGCGGCTCAGATCCTGCTCAGGATGGCGAGGGACCAGCGCCGCCGGAGGGTCCAGCTGCACCGAGGGATTGAAGGTGAAGAAGTCCACCTGCGGCAGGAAGACGGCGGCTTAGAAGATAGGAGTCAGGAATTCAAACATGGGCTGTGTTCCAAACCGCATACTACTCCTACTAACTTTGAGTTGGGTATGCATCATGAGGTTACTACTCATACTCAAACTACCCAAGATGCAACGTAACGTGACGTCGCCGATCGTCATTTCCTGTCAAAACGGCAGTTTCAAGCTAGCTACAACGAGGGTAGGTTCACTTCCTGTTTTCAAAACAAAAGCACCAATTGTATGGTAATGGCTTTCCCTATGATAAAAGGCAACGGGTATTTTATTTTGTGAAAATAACTGGAAGTGCGTTAGCTCACTGCGGCTAGCTTTAGTAGCGCCGAATTCGTGGGAGCAAAATTGTAAACAGCCGGTATTTTGTCAGGTTTTCAACACGTTGGGGATCTAAACGACTACTTTCTCACCTGAAAATGTTTCAAATGTTGCTAAAGTTTACAGAGTTTAGAGCTTAAGGGAAATCAGCTTCAGGCCGGCTGATTTCGGCTCGGGCAGGAGCGAAATGCATTGTGGGTAAAAGCTCTGCATACTGTCTGATCGATGAGTATGTTGTATGCAGTATGCAGTATGCAGTATGCAGTATGTAGTATGTAGTATGCGGTATGGAGTATGTAGTATGTTGTATGTAGTATGCAGTATGCAGTGTGTAGTATGCAGTATGCAGTATGTAGTATGTAGTATGCGGTATGGAGTATGTAGTATGTTGTATGTAGTATGCAGTATGCAGTATGCAGTATGTAGTATGTAGTATGCGGTATGGAGTATGTAGTATGTAGTATGTAGTATGCAGTATGTAGTATGTAGTATGCAGTATGCAGTATGTAGTATGTAGTATGCGGTATGGAGTATGTAGTATGTTGTATGTAGTATGCAGTATGCAGTATGTAGTATGTAGTATGGAAGTATGCAGTATGTAGTATGTAGTATGCAGTATGTAGTATGCAGTATGCAGTATGTAGTATGTAGTATGTAGTATGCAGTATGTAGTATGTAGTATGCAGTATGCAGTATCCAGTATGTAGTATGGAGTATGCAGTTTGCAGTATGTAGTATGGAGTATGTAGTTTGCAGTATGCAGTATGTAGTATGCAGTATGTAGTATGGAGTATGCAGTTTGCAGTATGTAGTATGGAGTATGCAGTTTGCAGTATGTAGTATGCAGTATGTAGTTTGCAATATGCAGTATGCAGTATGGAGTATGTAGTATGTAGTTTGCAGTATGCAGTATGTAGTATGGAGTATGCAGTATGCAGTATGTAGTATGCAGTATGCAGTATGTAGTATGGAGTACGCAGTTTGCAGTATGTAGTATGTAGTATGCAGTATGCAGTATGTAGTATGTAGTATGCAGTATGCAGTATGTAGTATGGAGTATGCAGTTTGCAGTATGCAGTATGCAGTATGTAGTATGCAGTATGCAGTATGTAGTATGCAGTATGTAGTATGCAGTATGTAGTATGTAGTATATAGTATGCAGTATGTAGTATGCAGTATGCAGTATGGAGTATGCAGTTTGCAGTATGCAGTATGCAGTATGTAGTATGCAGCATGCAGTATGTAGTATGTAGTATGCAGCATGCAGTATGTAGTATGCAGTATGTAGTATGCAGTATGCAGTATGTAGTATGCAGTATGCAGTATGCAGTATGTAGTATGCAGTATGCAGTATGGAGTATGCAGTATGCAGTATGTAGTATGCAGTATGCAGTATGTAGTATGTAAGTATGTAGTATGCGGTTTCGAACACAGCCATGGAGGTTTAGGCCGCGTTCAGGCCAACCTGCAGGACGTCGAAGCTCTCCGACGCCAACAGGAAACGCATCACGTCCTCGAAGCTCCGCAGGCTCTGTCCGCACGGCGCCTTGTAAACCACGTCCCAGCTGCTCCAGTCCGCCGCCTCCTCGCCGGCCTCGTCAGTCGGTAGCGGCATGGCGCTCAGTCTCTTGAATCCGCAGAGCAGCGGGACCTTCAGCGGGTTCTGACCCCAGAACAGAGGCGTGGACCGAAGCATGCTGGGTAAACTGGGCATGCAGGCCTGGAGCAGGAACACAGGAAGGGTTCTGGCTTCGGTTTTTCTACAGACAGATCAGCTCGTTGCTCACAGCTGACCTTACGCTTACCTTACAGCAGGTGTGAGGCTGGTAGTGCAGCTGCACCGGAACCAGAGGGGGCAGCAGATCCTCTATGCCAGCAGGGGGCGCTGCAGAGCTGCTCGACCCTTTAAGGGGAGGAACGGGGGAGGCAGCCGGGGAGGAGGAGGCGGGGCTTTGGGTGGAGAACTCAGCGGGCAGCAGTTCACCTGTTCAGAAAACCACCGGATGTAAATACCCCAACAAGTCTTTGTGAGAGAGACGACTAAACACAGAGGCTACGCTGCTACATGCTAAACGCTAGTCAGCCACAGAAACACAGAGGCTACGTTGCTACATGCTCACCGCTAGTTAGCCACAGAAACACAGAGGCTACGCTGCTAAATGCTAACAGCTAGTCAGCCACAGATACACAGAGGCTATGCTGCTACATGCTAACTACTAGTCAGCAATAGAGGAACAGAGGCTACGCTGCTACATGCTAACCACCAGTTAGCCACAGAAACACAGAGGCTACGCTGCTACATGCTCACCGCTAGTTAGCCACAGAATCACAGAGGCTACGCTGCTAAATGCTAACAGCTAGTTAGCCACAGAAACACAGGCTACGCTGCTACATGCTAACCGCTAGTTAGCCACAGAAACACAGAGGCTACGCTGCTACATGCTAAACGCTAGTCAGCCACAGAAACACAAAGGCTATGCTGCTACATGCTAACCACCAGTTAGCCACAGAAACACAGAGGCTACGCTGCTACATGCTAACAGCTAGTTAGCCACAGAAACACAGAGGCTATGCTGCTACATGCTAACCGCTAGTCATCTGATTTACATCCAGCTGAGCGTGCCTTCTGTGAACTGAGGAAGAAACTTAAAGGGACAAACTAAGGCTGTGTTCCAAACCGCATACTTCTCCTGCTTCTCCTACTACTCCTACTAACTTTGAGTTAGTATGTGAGTTTGAGTAAGCAGAAGTTTCCGGACGCATACTAGATTCTCTGAAATGTTGGGTATGCATCATGAGGTTACTACTCATACTCAAACTACCCAAGATGCAACGTAACGTGACGTCGCCGATCGTCATTTCCTGTCAAAACGGCAGTTTCAAGCTAGCTACAACGAGGGTAGGTTCACTTCCTGTTTTCAAAACAAAAGCACCAATTGTATGGTAATGGCTTTCCCTATGATAAAAGGCAACGGGTATTTTATTTTGTGAAAATAACCGGAAGTGCGTTAGCTCACTGCGGCTAGCTTTAATAGCGCCGAATTCGAAATTGTAAACAGCCGGTATTTTGTCAGGTTTTCAACACGTTGGGGATCTAAACGACTACTTTCTCGCCTGAAAATGTTTCAAATGTTGCTAAAGTTTACAGAGTTTAGAGCTTAAGAGAAATCAGCTTCAGGCCGTAGCATGTAGCATTTAACATGTAGTATGCAGTATGGAAGTATGTAGCATGCAGTATGCAGTATGCAGTATGTAGTATGCAGTATGGAAGTATGTAGCATGCAGTATGCAGTATGCAGTATGTAGTATGCAGTATGGAAGTATGCAGTATGTAGTATGTAGTATGCAGTATGTAGTATGCAGTATGCAGTATGTAAGTATGCAGTATGTAGTATGCAGTATGTAGTATGTAGTATGCAGTATGGAAGTATGTAGCATGCAGTATGCAGTATGTAGTATGTAGTATGCAGTATGGAAGTATGTAGCATGCAGTATGCAGTATGCAGTATGTAGTATGCAGTATGGAAGTATGCAGTATGTAGTATGTAGTATGCAGTATGTAGTATGCAGTATGTAGTATGGAAGTATGCAGTATGTAGTATGCAGTATGTAGTATGTAGTATGCAGTATGTAGTATGCAGTATGTAAGTATGCAGTATGCAGTATGTAGTATGCAGTATGGAAGTATGCAGTATGTAGTATGCAGTATGTAGTATGCAGTATGTAAGTATGCAGTATGCAGTATGTAGTATGCAGTATGCAGTATGTAGTATGGAGTATGCAGTTTGCAGTATGTAGTATGCAGTATGTAGTTTGCAGTATGCAGTATGGAGTACGCAGTATGCAGTATGTAGTATGGAGTACGCAGTATGCAGTATGTAGTATGGAGTACGCAGTTTGCAGTATGTAGTATGTAGTATGCAGTATGTAGTATGTAGTATGCAGTATGCAGTATGTAGTATGCAGTATGGAAGTATGCAGTATGTAGTATGCAGTATGTAGTTTGCAGTATGCAGTATGTAGTATGGAGTACGCAGTATGCAGTATGTAGTATGGAGTACGCAGTTTGCAGTATGTAGTATGTAGTATGCAGTATGTAGTATGCAGTATGTAGTATGCAGTATGGAAGTATGCAGTATGTAGTATGCAGTATGGAAGTATGCAGTATGTAGTATGCAGTATGTAAGTATGCAGTATGTAGTATGCAGTATGTAGTATGCAGTATGTAAGTATGCAGTATGTAGTATGTAGTATGGAAGTATGTAGTATGCAGTATGCAGTATGCAGTATGTAGTATGCAGTATGTAGTATGCAGTATGTAGTATGTAGTATGCGGTATGCGGTATGCGGTATGCAGTATGCGGTATGTAGTATGCGGTATGCGGTATGGAAGTATGCAGTATGCAGTATGTAGTATGTAGTATGCAGTATGCAGTATGTAGTATGCAGTATGCAGTATGCGGTATGTAGTATGTAGTATGCAGTATGGAAGTATGCAGTATGTAGTATGCAGTATGTAGTATGCAGTATGCAGTATGCGGTATGTAGTATGCGGTATGTAGTATGCAGTATGGAAGTATGCAGTATGCAGTATGCAGTATGCAGTATGTAGTATGCAGTATGTAGTATGTAGTATGCAGTATGCAGTATGTAGTATGCAGTATGCAGTATGCGGTATGTAGTATGTAGTATGCAGTATGGAAGTATGCAGTATGTAGTATGCAGTATGCAGTATGCAGTATGCAGTATGCGGTATGTAGTATGCGGTATGTAGTATGCAGTATGGAAGTATGCAGTATGTAGTATGCAGTATGTAGTATGCAGTATGCAGTATGCAGTATGTAGTATGCAGTATGCAGTATGCAGTATGTAAGTATGCAGTATGTAAGTATGCAGTATGCAGTATGTAGTATGTAGTATGCAGTATGTAGTATGTAGTATGCAGTATGTAGTATGCAGTATGTAGTATGCAGTATGTAGTATGCAGTATGCAGTATGGAAGTATGCAGTATGTAGTATGCAGTATGTAGTATGCAGTATGGAAGTATGCAGTATGTAGTATGCAGTATGGAAGTATGTAGTATGTAGTATGTAGTATGCAGTATGTAAGTATGCAGTATGTAGTATGCAGTATGTAGTATCCAGTATGCAGTATGCAGTATGTAGTATGCAGTATGGAAGTATGCAGTATGTAGTATGCAGTATGGAAGTATGCAGTATGCAGTATGTAGTATGCAGTATGCAGTATGCAGTATGCAGTATGTAGTATGCAGTATGTAGTATGCAGTATGTAGTATGCAGTATGCAGTATGGAAGTATGCAGTATGTAGTATGCAGTATGTAGTATGCAGTATGCAGTATGGAAGTATGCAGTATGGAAGTATGTAGTATGTAGTATGTAGTATGCAGTATGTAAGTATGCAGTATGTAGTATGCAGTATGTAGTATGCAGTATGCAGTATGCAGTATGTAGTATGCAGTATGGAAGTATGCAGTATGTAGTATGCAGTATGTAGTATGTAGTATGCAGTATGTAGTATGCAGTATGCAGTATGTAGTATGCAGTATGGAAGTATGCAGTATGTAGTATGCGGTTTGGAACACAGCCTAAGTACTAAACATGGCTGCTTTACTGGAGCCTAAATTGAGGGGTGAATAAAAAGTGTTGTAATTCCTACACGGTGGAAGTAAAATACAGGAAAAGTATTCAAATTAAAGTGGAATGTGCCTTTAACGACGGCTGTAGCTCAGAGTTTACCTGAGCCGATGACCACCCGGACCACCGAGGACTCCTGGTCCTGAGGGGAGACGGAGGAGGTGTAGCTCAGAGCCTCCAGCAGGTTCAGGGCCTGAACATACTCTGAGGGACAAACAGCATCAGGTCATTGAACGCCTCGCTTCATATCAGCCAGGATGGGGGGGGGGGGGTACCTTGGTCTGTGGCCGTGCTTATCTGCAGGACTCTCTTCAGGTGGTCCAGGTAGGAAAAAACCCAGGTGAAGATCTGATCCATGTCCTCCTTGGCCCAGAAGGTCTTGGCCCTTTCTGCAAAATACACACATCGGGACAAAGTCTGAGGTCTGGAGAATTAAGAGGAGATATATATATATATATATATATATATATATATATATATACACACACACACACACACACTCCCCATATGGACCCCAAAATCAGAGAAAAAGAGCTCCTCGGATCTGAATTTAATTAACAGAGACAGCTGACAGCCTGGGGCGGCCGTGGCTCAGTGGTTAGAGTCGATTGTCCAATAACCGGAAGGTTGGCGAATCGATTCCCACTCAAAAAAGATTGGTGGAACTGATAGCTGGAGCAAGGCACTGCTCCCCGGGCGCTTCATGGCTGCCCACTGCTCCAGGTTGGCATCTGTCTCTGTGCGTGTGCGTGTCAACAGGTGCCAACCTGGATGGGTTAAAAGCGGAGGACAAATTTCGTGTGTATGATCAATAAATCTGATCTTAATCTTATCTCTATCACAGGGCATCTGTGAGCTCCATCACATCAAACTCACCCACGTCCCGTGGATCCAGCTCATCTCCAACTTCCACAGACATTAGCACTCAGCTACCTTAGCCTGCTAGCACTCAGCTCCCTTAGCCTGCTAGCACTCAGCTACCTTAACCTGCAAGCACTCAGCTCCCTTAGCCTGCTAGCACTCAGCTCCCTTAGCCTGCTAGCACTCAGCTACCTTAACCTGCAAGCACTCAGCTCCCTTAGCCTGCTAGCACTCAGCTCCCTTAGCCTGCTAGCACTCAGCTCCCTTAGCCTGCTAGCACTCAGCTACCTTAGCCTGCAAGCACTCAGCTAGCTTAGCCTGCTAGCACTCAGCTCCCTTAGCCTGCTAGCATTCAGCTACCTTAGCCTGCAAGCACTCAGCTAGCTTAGCCTGCTAGCACTCAGCTCCCTTAGCCAACACGCTAACAACAGAAACGCTCCAGCTCGCAGCGATAAAGCGGTGTGGTTAGCTCTAGTTTAACTAACTAACCAGTGCTGGTATTTTAACTGGACGCAGTTACCGACGTTAGCTCCATCCGAACAGAATTTAGCCAAGTTTTAATTCATTAAGACAGAATTAATGACTTCATTAATGACTCCTCATTCTCAATAGCTGCTAAGGTAGCCGCTAACTGACAGCGGTGACGGACACCATTTAATCAAAACTATATAAACTATGTGATGATTACAAATAAAACATCCAAAAATGTCATTAAAAGTTAAATTAAGTGGAGAAACATCGATCGCCCAGAGGCTGCACTCCAATCTGAAGTGATTTACGTGTTCGCATCGCATTGATACTTAACGCTCCCCGTCGAATACCAGTTTATATTCCTGCCCTGATCGGAGTCTACCAGGTATTGTTTTAACATTACACAAACGTATGTTGTCAGTAAAAGAGTTGATAGATAAACCCAGACACAATTAACGGTTAAAAGTTAACTGACACTTCAGTTAGAAAACAAATTAGCGTAAATAAATAACATTCTGCCCCAAAATGGGATCGGAGTCACCTATCAGGCAAAGTTTGGATTAATTCTTTGTCAACATGGTTAAGGAGCTATAAAACCTTTTTCCAATAAATAACTGAGTATTATTACATCTCAAAGTTTTAAAACTCTGTACTTTTTTCTTCTTTGTAGCGCTTATGTGATTTTGTTGGACTACCTGCGAGTCTAAACTCAGGTACCCATTAAAATGTGTTACAAAATCGTGGCAGCGCTTTGCTTTCCGAATTGACCTCCACCGGGCACCGTACCGCAGTACATAACATAAACAAAGCTGCTTGTTGTGTTTGTATAACCCGCTTTTACATTAATAATCTGGTGACTCACACCAGAAGCCTGGAAGGTTTTACCTCCGTGATTTTCGGTTAGCTTCGGGTGCTAACGTTAGCCGCTTCCTGTTGAGTTTTGTAACAGTTTAATAAGAAACTTATGCAAGTTTAGATCCGAGCCGGCAGGTGAAGCACGACAGCACGAGGCTCCGCGCGCTGCAGGTAACTACAGATGTGTGTTTAATTAGCTTTAATGTGGTTTATTTTACACAGCCTGTCAGCTCTGCCACTGATCAGAGTGTGATCACTGAGGATCGATCCGGCTGCTTTCTGATTCTCAGGTCAAATTCTCATGTTTTATGGACTTACGATTATTTAATTATGTGTTTATCTTTTCTTTTCTTTTCTTTTGTTGAACAACAGGACTTTATTTCTTAAATATAGTAAAGAAAAGTTTTTAATCTATAACATTTATAGATTATTATTATTTCATTCATTTAAAAATGTTTAATTTATTCAGTTTAATTAACAAAATGTCTGTTAAGGATTAAAAGTTCCATTTATTTTTTCCAGTTTATTACATTTATTGATGTATTCATCAATAATTCATGTCACGAAATGTTTAAATTTCTTATTTTATAGTTAATTTAAAAAGTTCAACTTGTATTCAGTTTAATTTATTGACGATTATTTATGACGATAATTTCTGTTAATTTTTTCTACTTATCAACATATTTATCAGTTTAAAACTGATGTCATTCATTAATTTAACTTCAATGTTAAGTGAGGATTTAATTATTATACATAGGGTTTATTATATATATTATTTATTATATATTATATATATTATTATATATTATATAATATATTATTACATATATAATTATATATATTACATATACTGTATGTAATATTATATTACTATACTATATACTACTATATACTATATTATATATATAATATACAATGTATTATATATATTATTATACATTATACATACATATATTTCATATTATGTATTTATTTATTTTATTAGAATCTACAGTAATTTATAGACTTTTAGTTGATCATTTGTAAGTATAATTTTAATTATTTACTTTTGTTCCAGTTTTATTACCCTGAAACCCAGATTTGTGCGTTCATCAGGACTCTGGACTCCTCACCTGGTTCATCTTTTCCAGTTAACAACTGAACATGTCTGCGGTACGGCGGGCGGTGTCGGAGGCGTTCTGGGGGATGTGCGCCGCAGACTCCATGTCCATGCCCGTGCACTGGTACTACAACATCAACGACATCAGGAGGGACTTTGGAGGATGGATTTCAGGCTTCAACTCGCCAGCAGATCGACACCCGTCCAGCATCCTCAGCCTGTCCAACACCGGTACGAACCCCTGAGTGAACTACCGCTTTGTAACTGTGTTGTGTGGAATAAAAGAGGCCCCAGAACGCAGCCCTGAGGAACGCCTCGCCTGTTTTCTGATCTGGTTGTTCTGTGTATTTGAAGAAGATGTGGAATAAAAGAGGCCCCAGAACGCAGCCCTGAGGAACGCCTCGCTGTTTTCTGATCTGGTTGTTCTATGTATTTGAAGAAGATGTGGAATAAAAGAGGCCCCAGAACGCAGCCCTGAGGAACGCCTCGCTGTTTTCTGATCTGGTTGTTCTGTGTATTTGAAGAAGATGTGGAATAAAAGAGGCCCCAGAACGCAGCCCTGAGGAACGCCTCGCCTGTTTTCTGATCTGGTTGTTCTGTGTATTTGAAGAAGATGTGGAATAAAAGAGGCCCCAGAACGCAGCCCTGAGGAACGCCTCGCTGTTTTCTGATCTGGTTGTTCTATGTATTTGAAGAAGATGTGGAATAAAAGAGGCCCCAGAACGCAGCCCTGAGGAACGCCTCGCTGTTTTCTGATCTGGTTGTTCTGTGTATTTGAAGAAGATGTGGAATAAAAGAGGCCCCAGAACGCAGCCCTGAGGAACGCCTCGCTGTTTTCTGATCTGGTTGTTCTGTTGTGTTGCAGCTGGCAGCGGTCGGACCGCCTGGTCGTCCGGCGCAAAGCTCCCCGATGTGGTTGGCAGCGTCATCCTTCACGATAAGCTGGAGTTGTGGAAGTCCTCCAACGGCACGGTTCACTATCACCAAGGTAACGGTTCTGGTCATCGTTGGATGTGGTTTCGGTTGTGTTGTGTGACCCTTGTAGTCGTTTTCTGTCTCTCGGAGTTAATTTTCTGTCTCTTGGAGGTCTTTTTCTGTCTCTCGGAATTAATTTTCTGTCTCTCGGAGGTCTTTTTCTGTCTCTCGGAGTTAATTTTCTGTCTCTCGGAGGTCGTTTTTTGTCTCTTGGAGGTCTTTTTCTGTCTCTCGGAGGTCGTTTTCTGTCTCTTGGAGGTCTTTTTCTGTCTCTTGGAGGTCTTTTTCTGTCTCTCTGAGGTCTTTTTCTGTCTCTTGGAGGTCTTTTTCTGTCTCTCGGAGTTAATTTTCTGTCTCTCGGAGGTCTTTTTCTGTCTCTTGGAGGTCTTTTTCTGTCTCTCGGAATTAATTTTCTGTCTCTTGGAGGTCTTTTTCTGTCTCTCGGAGTTAATTTTCTGTCTCTCGGAGGTCGTTTTTTGTTTCTTGGAGGTCTTTTTCTGTCTCTCGGAGGTCGTTTTCTGTCTCTTGGAGGTCTTTTTCTGTCTCTTGGAGGTCTTTTTCTGTCTCTTGGAGGTGGTTTTCTGTCTCTTTGCTTCTTTCTGTCTCATTGTTTTAGTTTTGTGGCCACTTCATGTTCTTTATCTGTACTTTTGTACCCAGAAAGCCAAAATAAGTGATAATTCGGGTTGTTTTGGCTCTCTCTGATCCTGCAGGCCTTCAGGCCGGCGACAACACCCTGAACGTCCTCTGCTCCCTCAGACTGGCTCGGACGCTCGTCGCCGGACGCTTCGCCGACGTCTCCCAGCCGGAGGCGCGAGCCGCCGTCCTGTCGGACTACGTCCAGTTTCTGACCACGCCGGGCTCGCACCCCGACACCTACGCCGAGTCCTGCCACCGCTCCTTCTTCGCCGACTGGCGGGAAAGCAAACCCACGTCTCCACAGGAGGTAAAACGAGCGCTGCCCCCTGCTGCTGGGCGTCACATCTGTCACATCTGTGACACATCTGTGACACATCTGTCACACCTGTCACACATCTGTCACATCTGTCACACATCTGTCACATCTGTCCCACATCTGTCACACATCTGTCACGTCACACATCTGTCACATGTCACATGTCACATGTCACATGTCACACATCTGTCACATCTGTCACACATCTGTCACATCTGTCACACATCTGTCACACATCTGTCACACATCTGTCACATCTGTCACACATCTGTCACACATCTGTCACACATCTGTCACATCTGTCCCACATCTGTCACATCTGTCACATCTGTCCCACATCTGTCCCACATCTGTCACATCTGTCACATCTGTCCCACATCTGTCCCACATCTGTCACACATCTGTCACATCTGTCACACATCTGTCACATCTGTCCCACATCTGTCACACATCTGTCAACATCTGTCACACATCTGTCACACATCTGTCCCACATCTGTCACATCTGTCACACATCTGTCACGTCACACATCTGTCACGTCACACATCTGTCACGTCACATGTCACATGTCACACATCTGTCACATCTGTCACACATCTGTCACATCTGTCACACATCTGTCACACATCTGTCACACATCTGTCACACATCTGTCACATCTGTCACACATCTGTCACACATCTGTCACATCTGTCCCACATCTGTCACATCTGTCACATCTGTCCCACATCTGTCCCACATCTGTCCCACATCTGTCACATCTGTCACATCTGTCACATCTGCCACACATCTGTCACACATCTGTCACATCTGTCACACATCTGGATTCTCTTGGTTTCCAGGTTCTGAAGTTTGCAGAGAAGCGTTCCAGGCACAAACTGAGCTCCCCGTTCCCCGACGGTCAGCTGGACGCCATCGGCTGCCTTCCCATGATCCTCCCCTTCATCCTGCTCTCTGCCTCAGCCAATGAGGAGCAAGCTGTGAGTGAGCGCCGGTCGGCGGATTCTGTAAAACCACCGCGGCGTTCCCGTCTGACCTTTGACCTCCGTCCTCAGGTGTCGGCGGCGGTGGAGTTCGTGAAGCTCACCCATCCTCACCCTAAAGTGCCCGAGTACGTGTCCATCTACGGCAGGGCGCTGCACGCCGTGCTGGGCGGGGCCAGCGTCCGCCACCAGGCCGAGTTCGCTCTGAGGAGGCTGGACGCCTGGGACGCCTGCCAGAGCTACAGCCGCAAGGCCGCCAGGTCTGACGCTTAGACTGTCGAGCTTTAAAATATCCTGAATTAACAGGACAAACGGATGAATTAAGAGTAAAAAGAGGATTTTGTGCAAACCCATAAAAGTGACGTCATATAGGTTTATTATATGTATTTTATATGTTTATTACATATTTATTCAGGTTTCCCGTGTCTTCTGAGGAGAGGCTGAAGGTCCACCAGAGCGCTGTGAACTACCTGGGCCTGGCCTGCTACAACAAAGGTCAGCATCTGCTTCGGTTTAACACTTTAAACTTTAAAGCGTGACTCTTACTTTAAAGCGTTGGTCCTCTGTCGGGTCCACAGGTGCGCTGTCCAGCCTCTTCTACCTCGCTCACGAGTTCCACGACGACCCCAAAGGAGGAATCCTGGCCAACACCAACTGTGGAGGTGAGACCGGAGTTTGTGACGCCGTCGTCTCCCTTTGTGCTCCAAACCAGAAAAGAAGGATCACAGAATCTACCTTTAATCTAAGAAACGACCTGGCTTTCCCACATGTTGGTGTGTTCCAGGTCAAATATATGGAACCCAAACAGCAACCCAACATTGGTTGGTTCCAAGCTAGCATAACAGCTAGCATAACAGCTATTAAACCCCTAAAATCAGTTTACAAGCAAGCAATAAAAATACTGGCAAAGAAGCCCAAATCATATCCCATCTGTCCCCTAAAACAGTACGAGCTACCAGACATTAGCCATCTATCAAAGCTATCAAACCTGACCCTCATGTTCAAAATACTACACAGAGTATTCCTGCATACTCTTTTAAAGAAAATATTAAATAAAATATGAATCAAAATGTATAATTCGGAAATGAACAAATTAAAATGATTAAAATAGACCCACTGGTAATTAGTTTTTTGTTTTTTTTTTTAAATAAAGAAAGGAAAAAATCCGATGTAACCATCTTGTTGTTGTTCATGAAATGGTGATTTATGGTAATGTATGCTGTCCTTTAAATAAACTCACTCACATGTTGCTGTTTGGGTTCCAAAAATATTCCAGCTGGAAACTAGAAACTTCTTTAGAAGCTCGTTGGAAATTGAAAGTATTTTTCCGGGGGATATTTCAGCTAATAATCACTAACTTCTTCTCTTTAACTGGAGCTGGTAATTGGCGAAGCAACCACTGGTCTCACCTGACGTCCCTCCTGTCGTCTCCAGGTGAGAACTGTAACCGGGGGGCGGCGCTCGGCGCCCTGCTGGGGGCCGGCGCCGGCCACAGCGGAGGCGGCGTCCCGCAGGAGTGGAAGGACGAGCTGAAGGACGCCCAGGAGTTCATCCCCGACATCCTGAAGGAGTGAACGCCGCTTCTTCTTCAAAGCTTCTTCTGCTGTTTATTCCAACCGTGTCATTTTTTTATTTCTATTTAACAATCACATCTTTATTTTCTTCAATTCTGTTTTTTGTATTATAGAACAAAAAGTAAATTATTAAGCAGGAAAATAAGCATAACCTCTTAAAAAGTTATCAAATTAGATAATATATATACATATTTATTATTTCTGCCTTAACGTGTTGATTCCTGTTGAAGCCTGTAAGCAAACAAATAAACATGTTGTTTCTTCCTATTAAGAATAAACTATATGGACTTTAATGTTGTCTCTATTTTTGTATATTAATGTCGTAATGTTCCGTTTCTGGTCCGCGGTAATTGAAATAAACCTTTAAAAAGGTCCCATAAAAGATCATTTACATCTATAATAAGTGGTTTCAGGATGTTTGGTTTCCAGCTCGTGAAAAGTTCGAGGAAAGATGTTGGATCTAAATTTGGACAAAAAGCCATTTTGGTAACAGTTTAACTCCTCCATCTCCAGTAAATGAAAGGTTTCTAACTGAATAAATGGGAGTTCCTCCACCTGAAAGCAGATTTCAGACAGAAGTGGTTACAGCACATTGCTGTCGGGGGTTCGTGTTTGTGTTCAACTTTTCGACCTTTGATCAGTTCAGAATAAACATGGCGTCCGTCAGCAGAGAAACGAAGCTCGTCGTCTTCTTACTACTCATCATCAATTGTATCCCAGCATGCACCGGGATCCCAGGAGGTCAGTTGTGTTCTTTCTCCTTCTTCAACTCTTCTTCTTCTTCTTCTTCTTCTTCTTCTGTTGTCTCAGGGCCGCGGGTTTTGGGATCTAACTGCGTCGTACTCAGCGACTGCGCCGAACTACACAAATCAGCCGACTTCTCTCTGACACGTTTACCATATTTGATCAAATACTTTGATCCCACAACACTTTAGACATACTTTACTTTAAACTTTAACTTTAAACTACATCGGTCTGACAGTTTCAGTTGTTGATTGATCATAATTAATATGAAAATACTCATGTTTTATCCTAAAAACACTAAAAAAAAAACTTTTAAGTTTCAGTGTCTTTAGTGAGAACTTGTTGTTTTGCCTTTCAGACCAGTAGAAATAAAAGAATACCCATGTTTTTTATATAGCATGTTAACACTCACAAATGTTCTATTTATTGGGTTTTCTTGTAATTATTAACTTTATTCTATCCAAGTAAAGTAGTAAATTATGATGATTCCAGCCATCTATACATCACTGCTCACTGAAATGACATTTTCTTGTATCACAAACTGATCTGAGGTTTAAACAAAGAGATAAACAATCAACTTCGTTAAGGGAACTACAAATGCTAACATCCCAGCATTAGCATGCTAGCTAAGCTTAACTACAAAATGACACAAATAGCGCTCAAACACTGTTTATATATAAATTATATAAATGATGTTTGGGCACGATTTGTGTCATTTATTTTAATACGAAACAGATCAGTTAACTGTAAAATGTATTAAATGTAAATACCCTCAACAGCAGAAAGGGACATTAGCTTGTCAACAATTAAAAAAAAAAATTAACTAATTCTTCCGTAACAGAAAATATTTTGCATTTGTGATTATTTTATAACTTTTCCCACTTAAAGTCAGTATTAGCAAAACTGTTAGCCGAAGCTAATTAAAGAACAAAATCCTGCCTTTAAACTCTTTGCATTGTTTAGCTTAAATCTATATTTGCACACTATTTCCTTGTTTTCATTGTAATAAAAAACTTTATTTTATATAAATAAAATATTTCCTGTTTGACTATTGTTTGACCTCAGCTGAATTTCTACGTAAAGAACATTTAGTCGCTTTGGATGAAATCTCGATTTCTTAGTTTTCTATTCCTTAACTTAAATCATTTTATTTTTAATCACATCTGATGTTTATACAACTTGTGTAACAGTCAACTTAGTTTGAGGAACTTTTGTCAGAGGACCAAAAACTCTAAAATCCCTGGTTGCTAAAGTTATGTTAGCATGCTAACTTGTAGCTTAAGAACACCGCTAGTTTAGCTTTACTACAAAACTACAGAAATACCACTCAAATATAAATATATGTACATGAATGTTTCTTTAAATTTAAATCTGTTTGACAGAAACAGTTCAGTTAACCGTTGGTGAAATATCTTCCACAGCATGCTAAAGTCTGTCAACACTCAAAAATAATTCATTAATTTAGCAAATGAGACAAGTCATAGTAGCAGAATATAATTAGTTTTGTGATAATTTTGTATATTTTCCCTATAAAGTCAGCATAAGCTAAACTCACGCTGCAAACCTTTTCATATCAACTTTAAAAAATAAAAGCTAAACGTTTATGTTAAATTAGTAAAAATAATACGATATTCGTAGCATTTGTGGGAAAATACGTGATCAAGATTGAGAATTTAGTGGTTAAGCTAAGCTAAAAATGCTACTGTAGTAAAGCGTAGTGGCATTCAAAGGACTTTACCTCAGGCTCTCTTTGTACTCCATATTATACTTTTATCTTTCAGACTGTTATATAATAATAATAATTTATTTATATAGCACCTTTCATACACAAAATGTAGCTCAAAGTGCTTTACAAATAAGATCAATATACAAAGTAAATAAAGTAAAATAACTACAAGAATGACAAAATAGAGTACAATAGAACATGTTACTCAGTAGTGAGGAGGAAATAGATATAAATTAAAGATAAAGTACTAAAAATAGAAAAATGAATTTACCAATAAAATAGAGAAACAATAAATGTAATATATAAATAGTAATAATAATAATAATAATAGAATTTATAAAACTAGAAGAAGGCGAGGGTGTATAGATGTGTTTTTAGCTGCTTTTTAAAGTTTGTAATATCTGTTGGTAGAGAGTTCCAGATTTCTGGTGCATAAAAACAGAAAGCAGCTTCATCCGTCTTTTTATATTTCATTTTCGGAATATTTAATAAAGAAGCACCTGATGATGATCTTAGAGCTCGAGAACATGCTTATAAGTGAAAATCACAAAAATACTCAACAGTGAATAGTCAAAGCTGAGGGAACTAGTTCTGTGAACCTCAGTTTGCAGATACTCCTAATTCAGAAAAGATTCTTAAGAATGATTTCAAACTCTACAAATCAGGCGCCATCTGCACCTTTATTCAGTAAATTCAGACTCTTGTCAATTTTTTCTATTAATATGCTTCAAACATCTCTGTTTATGTTTAAATTCATTCATTGTAAACATTCCAGGCACTTTTCATGCGTTCTGCTCGTTATCATCAGATATTCACTCATACTCAGTAAGAGGTCAGAACAGCTTTCTTTTACCTCTTTGTAGAACTTCCAGACATAAATGTTTTATCAGATTCCATGGTCCCCAGCTCTGGAACTAACCTAGACAGAAGTCTCCAGCTTTTGTCCTCCTACAAAATGTCTAAGTCTAGTTTGGTGAGGTATCTTCTGTCCAGGCAAAATTTCAATTGAAATGAAATTGTGATTTTGTTCTCTCTCTGTATTTTTCCTTGTCTCCTCCTCTTTTCTGCCTTTTCTTTTCTTTTATTGGTTGATTTAATTGAGCGATTTGTATGGGGGGGGGGGTATATAAGCCCTCGGGCTTCCTTTCCTCTCCTGCACATTCTTTTGGCCTTTGTATGAATAAATGTATTTTCTTGTTTTATCATTGTGCACATTTAAATAAATAAATAAAAAAGTGTTGTATATTTCCGTTTAGGGGGAGTGTTTATGGACGGACCCGACGCCAGCGTTTTCCTGCATCGCGCTCGTCGGGCAAACTTTATGCTCGAGGAGCTGAGACAAGGCAACTTAGAGCGAGAATGTTACGAGGAGAAATGTTCGTACGAGGAGGCCAAGGAGATCTTCGCCCTGCCGCAGCAGCTGGTAAAGCCAGACTCGATGTTCCCGATGTCCTCCGGTCGCTCTTTGTTGCTTTTTCATTGACTTGTGTTTCCTCTTCATCCAGGAGAACTTCTGGAGGACGTACACAGGTACAGAGGCTGAGCGAGGCTTTGACTTTGAGGATGACCAAAGTCTCTTCTTCTGTATTTTCAATTAACTTTGATTAAACGCAGTTTAATTTAAATATACAGTCCAATCCAATTCAATTTAGTGGTATTTACCAGAGATGGGGACTCGAGTCGCTGTGACTTGGACTCGAGTCGACTCGAATCGCTGTTTTGATGACTTGTGACTTGAAAAAAAAATAAAAGACTTGAGACTCGACTCGGACTTGGAAGTTAAAGACTCGGCACTTGATTTGAGAGACGATGACTTGAATGACTTGAGTGTTAAGCATCTAGCATAATTTCCAACTTTGTTCGTCATTTAAAGATCCATTCTGACCAGGAAGTGCTCGTCAAATTAGCTAATATCATCCTGTTAGCCTAGCCGGTAGTTAGCTAACGTTAGCTTGATATGATACGGGGTGGACAGGTTGGACACATTGGCCAATGATGTTTACTGACAGTTACTTATATCTTTGTGTTTTCACTTTATTAAGATCAGATTCTGCAGGTAAAACTGCAATAAGAAGGTGACTTGGACTTGACTTGACTTGCCCAAGAAAAACATTACTTGAGACTTGCACATGTGTGACTTGGTCCCATCTCTGGTATTTATAAAGCACCGAACCACAACAAATGTTGTGTCAAGGCTCCACAAGGATACAATCCAATTCAAGCCAATTACAATCCAATCAAATTCACTAAATCTCAAGCCAATTTAAAAAAGGTTGCCTCGCTGAGGAAATGCTCGTCCTGTTTGCAGCTGTCGACGGCTGCCTGTCTTCGCCCTGTAAGAACGGAGCAACCTGCACTCGCCACATCCACAGCTACACCTGCAAATGTCCGCCTGGTTATCACGGAGTTAACTGTGAGAAGGGTAGGAGCCGCAGAGGCGACGCTCGCAGTCCTGTTCGCTGTCCCTGTTGCCCTGAGAGTAGCTGTGTCTCCGTGTCTTCGCAGTGCGCTCGGCGTCCAACGGCTGCCGCTTCAGAAACGGAGGATGTGAGCATTTCTGCAGAGAGCTCCCGGATCGCTCCCCGCTCTGTTTCTGTGCCCCGGGTTACGCTCGGGATCAGGACAACAGCACCTGCCTGGCTGAAGGTCGGACTTAGCTCCTAGGCGCACTCGAACCGTACAGCTCTGAACCAAACTGACCTGGGAAATCATGGAGGGTAGCCAGGAACCGCTCTGTTCGTAATCCCACCACCAATAGGGAAGCTGAACTGTGCGGTAGACGAGTCAATGTTGCTTTGTGTTGCCTTAATCAAGCATTTGTTCCTTTCTTCAGGGGTAGAGATGTTTGAAAAGAATTCCTCAAGTCTTTTGTGACCCAGAGCATCAGTTCTGTTTAGCCTCGTTTCCACTATCGGTACAGTTCGGTTCGGGTCGCTTTGGGGTCAGGTTTGCGTTCCCGCTGTCCAAAGGGACCCTCAGCGGTGGGCAGAATTTCAAACCACCTCCAGTGTTTTCGGTCCATGCCGCAGAGCAGAAACTGGAACTGGTCCTGTGTGCTCGGTACTCCAAGCAGAAGGGTTACAAACATGGTAACGGGTTCCATGGTAACGGGTTCCATGGTAACGGGTTCCATGGTAACGGGTTCCATAGGACCGGTACCGGTAGTGGAAACACTGAAATAAGCGAACCGTTCTGAACCGACCCGTACCGGACTGCATAGTGGAAACGCGGCTTTTGGTTCACGACTCTTTATTAAACGTGGCCTATACGACCGCCCGATGCCCACGATACACAGACCAGTTTATCCAACTCAGACAAGAATAATGTGCATTTTCTTTGAGATTTTCCTCAGATTACCTTGATAATTGGCATGAAAATTGCGGAACATCAACATGTTCCATTCAGTAGCCTGAGTTGGATATCGGACGAAAAGTCTGTAAATGCAGTTTAAGAACTACAATCGTCCCTAGAAACGAACCTATGGGATGGTCAAAACATCTCCATTTTATCCACAGATCGTTGGTTAATCATCTGTTTTACACCCACTCAGCTTAAAACTTTTATCCATCCTCTGGATCATTGGTCTCAGACGCCACATGTTGACTGTTCTTATCGATTTTCTGATTCAGAAAGTTTCGCCTGTGGAAGACCACAGGTCAATTTTGCCCCGAGGGTTGTAAACGGACAGATCTGCCCAAAAGGACATTGTCCATGGCAGGTAAGTCCTCCACCTTAATCAGATCAACTAAGACAATGCTCCACCGGAGCGATGAAAGATATTTTACAATTGTGACCACATATTTGGTTTTTTTTGCATTACTGTGAAAAAGTCCTGATCTATGTCCATTAAAACAGGAAGTAATTCCAGAATGTTTGTCCAATTCTAAGGAGCTTTAAACACCGGTTCGTCCCTTGAGTTAGGAGACTTTTTCCTGCCTGAATGGTTCACAGCTCAGAGTTAAGTGGCTGAACAAAGAAAAAACACATTCCTCTGGAGATGCTCAGGTACAAGGACTGGACTGAAGATGAGGGAAGAAGCAGAAAATGTCCAAAGAGAAACTCTGAAAGAGCTTCAGGAAGCTGCAGAACTGCTGATCAGGACACTTTAAAGGTTACAGGGAAGAAAAGAAATGAGGATCAGAAATCAGGAGTTTTGTGCAGCACATTATCTCAGGTAGTTTTGCGATGGATCCGAGTTTCTCACTAAATAAAGAACAGGATATATTTTTTGTATCATTATCAGATTTTCACATCTGGTGTCCCACATGGATCTACACTGGAACCGCTTCCATTCTCTGCGCACATAGTAGCATTTAGCAAATACTTAAATGGTCATTTCTTTGTTGACGATACATCTACATTCGTGTAACTGCCAGAAAAGGTTTTTCAGATCTGCTTCGCACAAAAAGCTCTTTAACCGCATCTTAAAGCGAGGCTCGGAAATTACTTGAGACTTGATGAGTCTGGTTTAAGGCTTGTTTAAGGCTGGTTTAAGCCTGGTTTAAGTCTGGTTTAAGCCTGGTTTAAGTCTGGTTTAAGTCTAGTTTACGGCTGGTTTAAGGCTTGTTTAAGGCTTGTTTAAGGCTGGTTTAAGGCTGGTTTAAGTCTGGTTTAAGCCTGGTTTAAGCCTGGTTTAAGTCTAGTTTACGGCTGGTTTAAGGCTCGTTTAAGGCTGGTTTAAGGCTGGTTTAAGGCTGATTTATATCTGGTTTAAGCCTGGTTTATGGCTGGTTTAAGGCTCGTTTAAGGCTGGTTTAAGGCTGGTTTAAGTCTGGTTTAAGCCTGGTTTAAGCCTGGTTTAAGGCTGGTTTAAGGCTGGTTTAAGCCTGGTTTAAGCCTGGTTTAAGCCTGGTTTAAGTCTGGTTTAAGGCTGGTTTAAGGCTGGTTTAAGCCTGGTTTAAGCCTGGTTTAAGTCTGGTTTAAGGCTGGTTTAAGGCTGGTTTAAGCCTGGTTTAAGCCTGGTTTAAGGCTGGTTTAAGCCTGGTTTAAGGCTGGTTTAAGGCTGGCTGCTTGGAAGCAAAACATAAAGAAATAAGGGCTGGATCAGGACTTTTGCACTACACTGTATGGTAATAAAACACCAGTTTAGTTGGACAAGAGACAACTAACATTTTTAATTCTCATACACTGAACCTGATTTATCTCGAGGGAACAGATGGACATTGAATTATTTCCACAGATTCTCATATTCTGATTAAATCCTGTTGAAGAATCTCTTTGTTTTTCACCTTTTCATTTTTCTCAGATTAATAAACCTCTTGTCCATCAGCTGAAATAAGTAAATTTGACTCTGTTGTCTGGTTAATTATTGATCGTATCGGCTCTTTGTTCAGGCTCTGTTGACTGAACATAACGTGTTCACCTGTGGCGCCATCGTCCTATCAGATCAGTGGATTCTAACTGCAGCCCACTGCGTTTGGCTGAAACCTATCGCCATCTTCCACGTTACAGTTGGTAAGACAAGGGCTGTGTTCCAAACCGCATACTACATACTGCATTCTGCATACTACATACTACATACTGTATACTGCATACTACATACTGCATACTGCATACTACATACTACATACTGCATACTGCATACTACATACTCTATACTGCATACTACATACTGCATACTACATACTGCATACTACATACTGCATACTGCATACTACATACTACATACTACATACTACATACTGCATACTACATACTACATACTGCATACTACATACTACATACTGCATACTACATACTACATACTGCATACTACATACTGCATACTACATACTGTATACTGCATACTACATACTACATACTGCATACTACATACTACATACTGTATACTGCATACTACATCCTGCATACTACATACTGTATACTGCATACTACATACTACATACTGCATACTACATACTACATACTGTATACTGCATACTACATCCTGCATACTACATACTGCATACTATATACTGTATACTGCATACTACATCCTGCATACTACATACTGCATACTATATACTACATACTGCATACTGCATACTGCATACTACATACTGCATACTGCATACTGCATACTACATACTGCATACTGCATACTACATACTGCATACTACATACTGCATACTACATACTGCATACTGCATACTGCATACTACATACTGCATACTGCATACTGCATACTACATACTGTATACTGCATACTGCATACTACATACTGCATACTGCATACTGCATACTACATACTGCATACTGCATACTACATACTGTATACTGCATACTACATACTGCATACTACATACTGCATACTACATACTACAAACTGCATACTGCATACTGCATACTGCGTACTACATACTGCATACTGCATACTACATACTGCATACTACATACTGCATACTACATACTGCATACTACATACTACATACTACATACTGCATACTACATACTACATACTGCATACTGCATACTACATACTACATACTGCATACTGCATACTACATACTGTATACTGCATACTACATACTGCATACTACATACTGCATACTGCATACTACATACTACATACTGCATACTGCATACTACATACTACATACTGCATACTACATACTGCATACTACATACTGCATACTGCATACTACATACTACATACTGCATACTGCATACTACATACTGTATACTGCATACTACATACTGCATACTACATACTGCATACTACATACTGCATACTGCATACTGCATACTACATACTACATACTGCATACTGCATACTACATACTACTACATACTAAATACTGCATACTACATACTGCATACTACATACTGCATACTGCATACTGCATACTACATAGTACATACTGTATACTGCATACTACATACTGCATACTACATACTGCATACTACATACTACATACTGCATACTACATACTACATACTACATACTGCATACTGCATACTACATACTACATACTGCATACTACATACTACTACATACTACATACTGCATACTACATACTGCATACTGCATACTACATACTGCATGCTACATACTACTTACTACATACTGCATACTACATACTGCATACTGCATACTACATACTGCATACTGCATACTACATACTGCATACTGCATACGGCATACTACACACTACATACTGCATACTGCATACTACATACTGCATACTGCATACTACATACTGCATACTGCATACTACATACTGCATGCTACATACTGCATACTGCATACTACATACTGCATGCTACATACTACATACTGCATACTACATACTGCATACTACATACTGCATACTGCATACTACATACTACATACTGCATACTACATACTGCATACTGCATACTGCATACTGCATACTACATACTGCATACTGCATGCTACATACTGCATACTGCATACTACATACTGCATGCTACATACTACATACTGCATACTACATACTGCATACTGCATACTGCATACTACATACTGCATGCTACATACTGCATACTGCATACTACATACTGCATACTGCATACTGCATACTGCATACTACATACTGCATACTGCATACTGCATGCTACATACTACATACTGCATACTGCATACTGCATACTGCATACTACATACTGCATACTACATACTGCATACTACATACTGCATACTACATACTGCATGCTACATACTACATACTACATACTGCATACTACATACTGCATACTGCATACTGCATACTACATACTGCATGCTACATACTACATACTACATACTGCATACTACATACTGCATACTGCATACTACATACTGCATACTGCATGCTACATACTACATACTGCATACTACATACTGCATACTATATACTGCATACTACATACTGCATACTGCATACTACATACTGCATACTGCATACTGCATACTGCATACTACATACTGCATACTGCATACTGCATACTACATACTGCATACTGCATACTACATACTGCACACTACATACTGCATACTACATACTACATACTGCATACTACACACTACATACTACATACTGCATACTACATACTGCATACTGCATACTACATACTGCATGCTACATACTACATACTACATACTGCATACTACATACTGCATACTGCATACTGCATACTACATACTGCATACTACATACTGCATACTGCATGCTACATACTACATACTGCATACTGCATACTACATACTACATACTGCATACTACATACTGCATACTACATACTGCATACTGCATACTACATACTGCATACTACATACTGCATACTGCATACTACATACTGCATACTGCATACTGCATACTGCATACTACATACTGCATACTACATACTGCATACTGCATACTACATACTGCACACTACATACTGCATACTACATACTACATACTGCATACTACACACTACATACTGCATACTACATACTGCATATTGCATACTACATACTGCATACTGCATACTACATACTACATACTACATACTGCATACTGCATACTACATACTGCATACTGCATACTGCATACTACATACTACATACTACATACTGCACACTTCCATACTACATACTCATCGTTTGCAGAGCGTTTACCCACGATGCATTTGGCTCCTGCCCGAGCCGAAATCAGCCGGCCTGAAGCTGATTTCTCTTAAGCTCTAAACTCTGTAAACTTTAGCAACATTTGAAACATTTTCAGGAGAGAAAGTAGTCGTTTAGATCCCCAACGTGTTGAAAACCTGACAAAATACCGGCTGTTTACAATTTTGCTCCCACGAATTCGGCGCTACTAAAGCTAGCCGCAGTGAGCTAACGCACTTCCGGTTATTTTCACAAAATAAAATACCCGTTGCCTTTTATCATAGGGAAAGTCATTACCATACAATTGGTGCTTTTGTTTTGAAAACAGGAAGTGAACCTACCCTCGTTGTAGCTAGCTTGAAACTGCCGTCTTGACAGGAAATGACGATCGGCGATGTCACGTTACGTTGCATCTTGGGTAGTTTGAGTATGAGTAGTAACCTCATGATGCATACCCAACATTTCGGAGAATCTAGTATGCATCCAGGAACTTCTGCTTACTCAAACTCGCATACTAACTCAGAAAGTTAGTAGGAGAAGTAGGAGAAGTATTAGTAGTAGGAGTAGTATTAGTAGTAGGAGTAGTAGTAGTATTGGGAATAGTATTAGTAGTAGAAGTAGTAGGAGTAGTATTAGTAGTAGGAGTAGTATTAGTAGTAGGAGTAGTAGTAGTAGTAGTAGTATTAGTAGTATTAGTAGTAGGAGTAGTATTAGTAGTAGGAGTAATATTAGTAGTAGAAGTAGTAGGAGTACTATTAATAGTAGGAGTAGTAGGAGTAGAATTAGTAGTAGTAGTATTAGTAGTAGGAGTAGTATTAGTAGTAGTAGTATTAGTAGTAGGAGTAGTATTAGTAGTAGTAGTAGTGGTATTAGTAGTATTAGTAGTATTAGTAGTAGAAGTAGGAGAAGTATGAAGTATGCGGTTTCGAACACAGCCAATAACTATATTCCTCTGTTTTTAAGAATGCTGCGAGTTTTCCATAATTTTCCTCTGGTAACTCCCCTTGATGCTTCCTACCGTGTGCAGGTAAACACGACTTAAAGGAGAGCGAGAAGACGGAGCAGCGGCGGCGTGTTCTCCAGGTGGTGATCCACCCCGACTACAACTACTCCAACTCCGACAGCGACCTGGCCTTAATGAAGCTGCATCGCCCCGTGAAACTGGGGCGCTACGTGGTGCCCATCTGCCTGCCCGCCCGGAACAGCACCTTCATCCGCACGCTGGCCAGCGTCCGCCACTCCACCGTGTCCGGATGGGGCCGCCTGGTGGAGTTCGGCCCGCCCGCTCGATTCCTGCAGCGCCTGGTGCTGCCGAGGGTCCCGCTGCAGGAGTGCCGCCTCCACACCAAGCTGAACATCACCAGGAACATGATGTGCGCCGGGTGGAAGAGCGGCGGCCAGGACGCCTGCGAGGGCGACAGCGGCGGCCCGCTGGTGACCCGCTACAAGAAAACCTGGTTCCTGACCGGAGTGGTGAGCTGGGGCAAGGGCTGCGCCAAGGAAAACATGTACGGCGTGTACGCCAAGGTCGGCAACTTCCTGGACTGGATCGAGGACGTAAAGACCACCCGTTGAAACTGGATCAGCTAACACAGCATACAGCATAAAGCAGCAACTATTGTCAATGTGGGGCAATTTTACAAAGATAGTTTTTTCAATAAAAATAATAATAAAATTATAAATTATTATTATAATATTATACATTATATTATTAAATATTATAATTATTATAAATTATTATAATAAAAATACATTTTGATAAAGTTTATTCAATTTTACAGCCTGACATCAGGTGTTTCCATCCAACAGTTGACAAATCGTTGAGAATATTTTACAAAGTATTATAGTATATAGTATAGTATAATATTATAGTATTGTATTATAGTAAAATATTTTACAAATTTTACAAAGATAAAGTTCAACGATGTGTTGGTTGACCGCCTGATATCAGCTGTTTCCATCCAACAGTTGACAAATCAATCAAGAGTCAATTTACTCAGATAAATTAACTTACATAAAAATAACTTTTTGACAAATTTACTTTAATTGTACCCAGAAAATTCAAGTAGCTCTCATTCCTCTTCCTATCAGAATCTGTCATGTCCGACAGGAAACAGCCAAAAACACATCGAAACACATTGTCCAATACAGCGTTAGAAAAGCAGCAACTATTGTAAATGTGGGGCAATTTTACAGCCTGACAGCACGTGTTTCCATACAACAGTTGACAAATCTTTAAGAATACCTGAAAAGATGAGTCAATTTACTCAGATAAATTAACTTAAATAAAAATAACTTTTAGAATAGAATAGAATAGAAAAATACTTTATTCATCCCCCAATGGGGGAATTTCAAATTAGTCAAGTAGCTCCAAATTTTTTAAATATTTGCAATGATCGCATTAACAACAACAATAATAATACCAATTATAGTAAAAAAAAATACTACTACTAACTAATAATAATGATAAATGACTAAATAAACAAATAAATAAATAAATAAAAATAAAAAATCAATCAATCAATTTGAGACGAACATGTCAGCAGTCATGCTATAAAGCCTTTTGACAAATTTGCGTTAATTGTACCCAGAAAATTCAAGTAGCTATCATTCCTCTTCCTATTAGAGTCTGTCGTGTCCGACAGGAAACAGCCAATCAGAACCCAGAGTCCCTAAATGTGAATCCCTGCCCCTTCCACAGTTGCCATGGTTACCGGCCTGTGAAGGCAGAGCTGAAGCACAGCAGAGAGGGAGGGGGAGGGGCCTGCACCTTGTTTTTGTTCAGATTTTCAACCTTTTTCTCCCGGTTGTGGATCAGCAGAAGAGGTGAATTCATCCAAAGGCCGAAGCTCAAACTGGAAAAGATGCCTTAAAAACAAACGTGGGAAGCAGATGTTTTCAACATTTTGGGACTTTTCCAGCTGCAGTGTCCAAAGTAACATGTCCTGCTCTGTTTCAATGAACAAAAACATGTTTATATGGCAACCAAAATACTGGTGATTTGATGTTTTCTTTACCTGAGAACTTGTTGCTTAAAATGAGAGTTGGGTTTAACTCAGTCGAGTTTTCTTATTGTGACGCTTAAGCTGCAAAGTTAATTAAAACCTCTGTTACCACATAACAATTAGAGAGCTGCTTTTTCCGTCTTTAACTCCATCTTTTAAAGGTTTCATTTTTACGCCTTCGGTCATTAAATCCCATCCATGAAACACAGATTCCTGATTTATCACCTTTAAATAAATGAGGAATTCGGTGATGCAATAACCAGAGGTGGGTAGAGCAGCCAAAAATTGTACTTAAGTAAAAGTACTGATACTAGTACTAAAGTAGTCAAGTAAAAAGTATTCATCCAAATAATTACTTGAGTAAGAGTAAAAAAGGTGAAAAAACTACTCCAGTACTGAGTAACTGTTGAGTAACGTCTGATTTATTTGTTAACACAAGCATTCAATCAGACAGACAAACATACTAAATAATCATCTTTAGGCAAATTAGAGTTCATACAAATGATAACATAAATTAAAATTAAATTAATTAATTACAAAATAGCTTAAATTAAAATAATCCAGGTAAATTCAAGAACTTCAATAAAAAATAAAAGAGACTTAGGAAATGTTTAAAACATGTGTAACCCATATGTAACCTAAAAAACAAACATTCACCTATCCATGGGGGAAAAACGAGTTTAGGAAACTTAGCGCTACATGTTTCCTCAAGTTAGATGTTGAGTTTCTGCTGAAATGTGCGTTTGTTTTGGTTGCCACAGAAGACACATAATGTAGCTGCTGTTTCTCACTCTTTGTAAGGTAAACATGCTTTCAGTATGAGGCCTCGTCTGCGTCTTCATTTCCCACCGTTGGTTCTGACATTTTTCATCTGTTTCTTTGTTTGTTTGCTACGACTGCTAATGCTAAAGCTAACCCGTCCCGCCGCTGAGATCGAGTACGGTCACGTGACCAGACCGCACGGCTGCGTCTGATTGGTGGAACACAGTCAGGTGGTAGAGCCTTTGGCGGAAGTCTCTCTCTCTGTCAGAATAAAACATTAAAATGAGGCGTACGCGGGGGGATAAAAATAATGAGGCGTAGAATACCAAAGAGGTAAGAAGAAAAGTAACCAGCTCATTGTAGCCTAATGTAGCGGAGTAAGAGGACAGTTTCTGCTGCACACATCTACTCAAGGAAAAGTAAAAAGTATAGGGATTTAAAACTACTCCTGGAAGTATAATGTTTTCAAAAACTTACTCAAGTAAATGTAACTCGTTACTGCCCACCTCTGGTAGGGTAAGGGTTATGTTAAAGGGATATAAGGTAGGTTGGTTATCGGCAGTATAGCGATCTCTACTGGTCAACCTGAAATTCTACACTGTCGTAAAAATGCCCACCTTCCTCCCCCTCCCCCAAAGCGCAATGAATGTATGAGACCTCTGACCTATTGGTGCAACCTGGCAGATAAACGACAGCGACCATGTCTTCTGAGGTACATTGTCCGTTTTTCCTATGATAATTTGATTGTTTTGCATGTTTGTATTATACACATCCACTAACTAAACATCGTGACGAATGCTGCCGTTGTGTTATTTAGTAGGCCTAGCTCTATGTCAGCGAATTTCTAAGGTCGTTTTCTCTCGCTGACCGTTTTCGTCTTTTTCTTATTTTTGTTGAAAGTAACACGAGGAAAAAGAGAATGGTTATCTTGTAACGAAACATTTACGTGTAGTAATGAAAATGAATGTAAGGGTAATCGGGCTACTGTTTACATTTCCCGTGTTAGTTCAGCTCACACAACTGATCTTTCCTGATAAGCTATTTCTAACCAATGTTTTCAATATTGTGCTAATGAAGGTTACAAAAGTTACATCTTAGACAGATGCGCGCAGGCACTACCAACACACGCCGCAATAAACGCAGACTAGCTCTACACTATTCCGATTACAATCATAATCCGAACAAATGAATCCATTTTCATGTGTAGATAACAATTCTTGTTCGGATCAAAACGCTATTCTTATTCTAATCAGGTCAGTCCGTGTATTTCTGAAGCTAGGCTACGTCTCGAACTCAGGAGGAATTAGAGCACCATCATCAGAAGAGCCAGGCTAACCTGTCTCTTTACGATCTAAAACGCAGATCAGACACTATGGTAGATGAACAAGATCACGCTTGGAGAAATTTCACAAAGATGGGAAGTGCCAACATCGAACGTTTCATATTCAGTCTGTGAAAGGCAGAATATGAAACGCTTGGTGTTGGCTCTTCAACGCAAGCGAACACATAGCCTACAAGTCTGCAAGCGAAGCCTACACCACGAATACCACATGAGGGAAGAAAAGTTGCAAGCAACTCAACTTGAACATGGATTTCCGTTTAGAAAAGTACAGTTGGATCAAAACAATCCTTAATCATTGCAGTGAAGGGCGAAATATGGTAGTTCCACATAAGAAAAAACAGAGGAAGTGATCGGGTACTCCCATGTTCAAGAGCATGACTGCCAGTTCTCCGTCGGATTTGTGTCCCTCTTTCTCCCTCAAATCTCTCCATTCTGAAAATGCCTTTCCAATGTTAACACGGGTGCGAGCCCTTTCCCTGTCTCGTAACCTCTTCCTCTGTCTTAAGTCGTAGGTTCTCGGTGTCTTCCTCGGTGGCTCAGCCATGACCCAAACGCTTTCACCGCTCGCAACTGACTGCTAATAAGCTACAAAATTACAGCTAGCATACAGTACCTAGCTAAGTGCCGTAAACACAAACGACTCTTCTCGCGCATCGCGAGACTTCAGAAGCGGGTCGCTCCTGCCGAAGTTACATTTGGGATTCTCAGCATACAGACCCCTGTCGGGAGCGAGACAGGCTTCATTCGCTTACCATTGACTTGTTTAACCTTTGGTAAACTCCTGAAGGCTATAATTTTAGGTGAAAATGCTTCCTAGTGCCCCTTTAAGCTGAACATAAAAAATATTTTTTCTTTATTTCACGGTAAATTGATTG
Source organism: Odontesthes bonariensis (assembly GCF_027942865.1). NCBI lineage: Eukaryota > Metazoa > Chordata > Actinopteri > Atheriniformes > Atherinopsidae > Odontesthes > Odontesthes bonariensis. The sequence goes on from NC_134516.1 coordinate 2,333,492, forward strand.
TTTTCTCACCTTTATTCATCAATTGATCTGGATTGAAAATATTTAGTTAACCCTCAAACCTGATTTAAAACAACTTAATTTCTGAAAGGGGACATTTTTGTCCCCTTTTGAAACAACTTAAAAACATCATACATTAATATTTTTTCCGTTTTTTTTTCATAAATCTTTTATTCCACTTCAGTTCTGATCATAACTACCAAGTTTTCAATTATTTTAAAAAATGTAACCCTTTAGATGCCAATTTGAACCTTTTAGCCCAAATTTTAAGCCTTTAGGTGCCAATATTTTCAAAATATGGAATGCAAAGTGGAATCATTGAGTAGGGATGAGTCAATGATTAGCAACAACATTGATTTTTAGGGATTTAAATTTTTTTTGCTGTCTTTAACTCCTTAATTTCTGAAAAGGCACATTTTTGTCCCCTTTTAAAACAACTTAAAAACATCATATGTTTTTCCATAGAAACTTTACCAAAGAGTTTTTATTCTACACAATGAAAAAATTGCATTGTATATAAAGTGTGTTTGAAACTCGAAAAAATAGTCAAAAAACGCACAACTGGACCAAATATGATGAGTATCAATTCAATTCAATTCAATTCAATTCAATTAATTTTTATTTATATTGCGCCAAATACAACAAATGTCATCTCAAGGCACTTAAATAATAAAGTCCAATTCAAGCCAATTGGAATTCAATTAATTGTAATCATAATTATTCATAAAATAATCCTATTTAATTAAAAATCCTAATACTATTAAAAATAATAGTATCATTATTTCCAGTGTGAAATTAGAGAAGAAAGTTCACCCCAAGTGGAGGAAAATGTCCCCCATCAGGGTAAACTGAGTTAAACATTGAATTCACTGATTGATTTCAGTGCTGAAGTCGGTGTGTGACGAGCTAAAGCATTTCTGATGGAGGCAGCGGTCAGTTTGCATTTCATCACTCAGGGGAGGGGGGGGTCTCCATGGCAACATGTGACCAGCGGCGGCAGCGCGGTGGGAGGAGGACGAACTTTGTACCTCCAGGTCCACAAAGACGAAGGACGGCAGCTTTCTGATGGAACCCACCATGTGGCTGAGAGTCTTCGTCACCTTCGCCTTCGGCCTCCACGGCTGTCGGCCGGCTTCAGGTGAGGAGGATCCGAACTCGAGCTTTTAATCCGCAAAGTTCAGTGTGAGGGTGAGGATTCCCGCTCTGAGGGAAAATGGATCTTTGCTTTGAAGGTGAAGACACGTTAATTCAGATTTAGGCAGATCTGATGTTAATGCGGGTTTTATTCAGGGTGGTGGAGCTGAACACGTTAAAGTCTGACACACGACCGGATAATGTGCGGAAGAGAAGTCAACCAAAGCAAAGATAAGCTGTTAAAAACATGGACTTTGTTCTCGTTTGTTTTTCACATCGGCTCCAAAATGGTGCTTGTTGTGCCAAAATGCTTCATCTTCCCGGCTGAGAACGGATGAAACAACAAAATAACTGGTGAATAATCTGAAGATTAGGGATGAGCAATTTTATCGATACTGCGATGTATATCGATATTTCGTTTCCCGATAAAGTAAATTTTTTAAATAATTTTTAATTTTTTTTTAAAGCAAACTTTATTGAAAAGTCAGATGTTACAATGAGTGAAAACACAGAACATTAAGGTAATACAATACAATGCCAGGGGGTCACATTCTACAGAACAGTGATAAATTAGTTGATAAAAACGTTTGTGACATGTTCGTTTGTTTCTGTTTCTCTGGCGGTGTTTTCCTTCCGGGTCAAAGGTCGGACCACCGGTCCAATCAGCGACGATTCATGTCAAATCACACTGTCCCTTTTTTCCCCCAGAAAATGATGTAAGTGTATTGAATCGTATCGTATCGAATCGTATCAAATCGAATAGAATCGTATCGTATCAAATCGAATCGAATCGCATCAAATCGAATCGTATCGCATCAAATCTTATTGCATTAGATTGAATCGAACCGTATCGCATCGAATCGCATCGAATCAAATCGTTGGCTGAATATCGTGCATCGTATCAAATCGTATCGTATTGTTGGCTGAATATCGTGTATCGTATAAAATCGTATTGAATCGAATCGAATCGTATCATTGGCTGAATATCGTGTATCGTATCAAATCGTATCGTATTGTTGGCTGAATATCGTGTATCGTATCGAATTGTATAGAGTAGAATAGAATCGTATTGAATAGAATCGTATCGTATCGTATCATTGGCGGAATATCTTGTATCGTATCGTATAGAATAGAATAGAATCGTATCGTTGGCTGAATATCGTGTATCGTATCGAATTGTATAGAGTAGAATAGAATCGTATTGAATAGAATCGTATCGTATCGTATCATTGGCGGAATATCTTGTATCGTATCGTATAGAATAGAATAGAATCGTATCGTTGGCTGAATATCGTGTATCGTATCGTATCAAATCGAATCGTATCGAATCAAATCGTATCGCATCAAATTGTATCGCATTAAATTGAATCGAATCGTATCTTATCGCATCGGATCGTATCGCATCGCATCGTAACGCATGGAATCGTATTGTTGGCTGAATATCGTGTATCGCATCGAATCGTATTGAATCAAATCGTATCGTATAGAATAGAATCGTGTCGAATCGTATCGTTGGCCGTATATCATGTATCGTATCAAATCGTATAGAATCAAATCGTATCAAATTGTATTGTAGGCTGAATATCCTGTATCGTATCGAATAGAATAGAATCGTATCGTTGGCTGAATATCGCGTATCGTATCGAATCGTATCGAATCGTAATCGTATCGTATAGAATCGAATCGTATCAAATCGTATCATTGGCTGAATATTGTGTATCGTATCGTATAGAATCGAATCGTATCAAATCGTATCATTGGCTGAATATCGTGTATCGTATCGTATAGAATAGAATCGTATCGTTGGCTGAATATCGTGTATCGAATCGAATCGCATCGTATCGAATCGCATCGTATCGAATCGCATCGCATCGTATCGTATCGTGAGATTAGTGTATCTCTACAGCCCTACTGAAGATTGGCTGATTGATCCATTGATGGTTTGGGTTTGGGCAGAAAAAGACCGTGTGTCCAGATTATGAGATTGATTTGTTTGTTCGTGCCACTCCATGCTGGTACAGATGGAGATATCTGGAACTGAACCAACGGTCCGAGTCCTGATCAAGTCCTCCCTCCCTCCACAGTCTTCCTAGATCCACACCGGGCCCACGGCGTCCTGGTCCGGACTCGCAGGTATAACTCCGGCTGGTTCGAGGAGCTGCAGATGGGAGATCTGAAGAGGGAGTGTTTGGAGGAGAAATGCAGCTTCGAGGAGGCCAGGGAGGTGTTCGAGCACACCGAGCTGACGGTGCGAGTCCTCTGAGAAACAACCGATCGTTTCCAACCAGTTAAACCTCACAGAACTCCTCACATAAATGTGTAAATAATGGTCAAACTCAGCTGGTTCTTCACTCTTTCACGTACGTTTTCGGGCCTTTAGGTTTATCACACGTAGTTTTGGTGTAAACTTTCACAATTATGAGATTACGTAAGTAGATAAGATGCTGAAAGGAAAAATACTGAGAAAATACTCATTTTGGTGTTCAGGATGGATAACTGAACAGGTCAACCAAAGATGGTCTGTTGCACGAATATGTAGAAAAGCCCGAGGATACTGAGATCAAACTCAAAGTGACACCTAAAAAAACTTTTGTTTCTTTGTCCGTCTCTGATGTTTTAACTCGTGTTTTAAGTTGTTTTAACTTGTGTTTTAACTTGTGTTTTAACTCGGGTTTTAACTCGGGTTTTAACTCATGTCACGTCTGTTTCCTCAGAACGAGTTCTGGAAGCTTTACTCCCGTAAGCAACATTTCTTTTCCTTTGAAAAGTCTCCTTATGATGAATCCTTGTTTTAACCCTTAATCCTTGGACAGGTCTGAGTAGCTTTGAACAGCCTGAAAGCTCAGGAACGATAGAATAACTACATTTTGTGTGAAAATACGCAACAGAAACCCATTTTCACAGTAAGCAGCTTCTGCATGGTGCTGAATAAAGACTGAATCTTTGTCTTTGAGTCCCGGACAGCTGTAAGTCCAGCCCCTGTCTGAACGGCGCCACCTGCCTCGTCGAGGATGCGTCCTACGCCTGCTTGTGTTTACCACAGTTCAGAGGGTTCAACTGCGAGCTCGGTGAGCAAAACACACCCACCATTCCAGCTTTATTAGGTCAAGACGTGTGGAAAGTTTACTCCATAAAATGTTCTAATGAAGGTAACAAAATCAATGAAAATGACTACTTTAGATTATTTTCTTTACTACGTAATAATATCAACAAAGAGCTCAGAGTTAAAGCTGCAGCCAGGTGTCGTCTTTCCTTGAATTAAAACCGAAAGAATTCCGAAGGCTCTTCAGATTCAATTCAATTCAATTCATTTTTATTTATATAGCGCCAAATACAACAAATGTCATCTCAAGGCACTTAGATAGTAAGTCCAATTCAAGCCAATTGGAATTCAATTAATTAATAATAATCATAATTCATAAAATAATCCAATTCGTTCATATAGAGCCAATTCAAAAACAATTTCCTAGCTAAGAAAACCAACAGATTGCACTGAAAACTTTTTGTTTTTCGGTCCAATCTCCCGGCCTGAGCGGCGTGCCTGAGGCGACTGTGGAGAGAAACGACTCCCTTTTAACAGGAAGAAACCTCTGGCAGAACCAGACTCAGGAAGGGTGGCCATCCGCCTCCACCAGCTGGGGTTTGAGAAGACAGAAGGGGGGGGGGGGGGGGCACTGTAACACCATTCAAAGGATATCTGTTGGAACAGGGAAACACGAGTTAATGACCACAATAATGTCACATATACATAAAGAGAGTAAAGTGAGGAAAGGTGTGACAGATGAGGCCCCCCAGCAGTCTGGGCCTATAGCAGCTTAACTATGGGATGTTTCAGGATCACCTGAGCCATCCCTAACTATAAGCTTTATCAAAAAGGAAAGTTTTAAGCCTGGTCTTAAAAGTGGAAAGGGTGTCTGCTTCCCGGACATTTACTGGCAGCTTATTCCACAATAGAGGGGCCTGATAACTGAAGGCTCTGCCTCCCATTCTACTTTTAGAAACTCTGGGAACCTCAAGTAAACCTGCAGTTTGGGAACGAAGTGCTCTGTTAGGAAAATATCTTACAATGAGATCTTTAAGATATGATGGAGCTCGGTCATTAAGAGCTTTATATGTAAGGAGAAGAATCTTAAATTCTATTCTGAATTTAACAGGGAGCCAATGAAGAGAAGCTAAAACTGGAGAAATATGATCTCTCCTGTTAGTTCTCATCAGAACTCTGGCTGCAGCATTTTGGATCAGCTGAAGGCTTTTCAGAGAATATGTGGGACAGCCCAATAATAAAGAATTACAGTAGTCCAATCTTGAAGTAACAAATGCATGAATTAGTTTTTCTGCATCACTCTGAGACAAGATGTTCCTGATTTTAACAATATTACGAAGGTGAAAGAAGGCAGTCCTAGAAACCTGTTTTATATGCGAGTCAAATGATAAGTTCTGGTCAAAAATAACTCCAAGGTTCCTCACTGTAGAACTAGAAGCCAAGGAAATACCATCTAGAGTAACTATATAGCTAGACAATTTCTCCCTGAAACGCTCAGGTCCAAAGATAACGACTTCAGTTTTGTCTGAATTTAGCAGCAGACAGTTCTGAGTCATCCAGGTCTTTATGTCTTTAAGACATGCTTGTAGTCTGACCAACCTATTGGGTTCATCTGGTTTTATAGATAAGTACAGCTGAGTATCATCAGCATAGCAATGGAAATTTATGCCATGCTGTCTAATAATGTTACCTAATGGAAGCATGTATAAAGTGAAAAGAATCGGTCCAAGCACAGAACCCTGAGGAACTCCATGACTTACTCTGGTGTGTGAGGAAGAATCTTCATTTACAAGAACAAACTGAAATCTATCAGATAAATATGACTTAAACCAGCCTAATGCAGTTCCTTTAATCCCAATAACATGTTCAAGTCTGTGTATTAAGATACTGTGATCGACCGTATCAAATGCAGCACTGAGATCCAACAGGACAAGCACAGACACAAGTCCGCTATCAGAGGCTAAGAGGAGATCATTGGTAACTTTCAGCAGTGCTGTTTCTGTGCTATGATGCACTCTGAATCCTGACTGAAACTCTTCAAACAGATTATTTCTGTGTAAGTGATCACAAAGCTGAGCTGCAACTATTTTTTCAAGAACTTTAGACATAAAAGGGAGATTGGATATAGGTCTATAATGAGCCAACACTTCTGAATCAAGAGTAGGTTTTTTAAGTAAAGGTTTAATTACAGCAACCTTAAAAGGCTGAGGTACATATCCTGTCAACAAAGACAGATTGATCAAATCCAATATGGAAGTGTCAATTAATGGGAAAACCTCCTTGAACAGTCTGGTTGGGATTGGGTCTAAAACACAAGTTGATGGTTTAGAAGAGACTATTGCTGTTGTTAGTTCAGAGAGATCAACTGGGCAGAAGCCGTCTAAATACAAATCAGGTTCTAAAGATACTTCTAAAGCTGCTGTACTTGATGATACATCACTGATAATAGTGGGAAGGACTCCATCAATCTTCTCTCTGATAGAAACAATTTTATTAATAAAGAAGCTCATGAAATCATCACTGCTGAGAGTTAAAGGAATAACTGGCTCAGCAGAGCTCGGACTCTTAGTCAGACTGGCTACAGTGCTGAAAAGAAACCTGGGATTGTTCTTATTCTCTTCTATCAATGATGAATAATAAGCAGTTCTAGCTTTACGAAGGGCTTTCTTAGACATTGTTAAACTATCTTTCCAGACTAACTGAGACTCTTCTAAATTAGAGGAACGCCACTGTCTCTCCAGCTTTCTTGCAGTCTGCTTTAAAGCACGCAGCTGTGAATTATACCAAGGAGCCAACCTCTTCTGACTGATTACCTTCCTTTTCAGAGGGGCAACATTGTCCAGTGCTGTACGCATTGAAACTATAGTGCTGTCAACAAGAGAGTCAAATGCTGCTGGAGTAAAGTTTAGGTAGTCGTCCTCTGTCATATCTGCACATGGCAGTGAAGAAAAGGATGATGGAATTAATTCTTTAAATCTGGTTACAGCATCCTCTGATAGACACCTTCTATATGTAAATTTCTTCTCAGAAACTGTATAGTCAAGTAATGTAAACTCAAAGGTTATCAGAAAATGGTCAGATAAGACAGGGTTATGAGGGAACACTGTTAACTGTTCACTCTCAATGCCATAAGTCAGCACAAGATCAAGGGTGTGATTAAGGCAGTGAGTCGCTCTGTGAACACTCTGAGAAAATCCAATAGAGTCTAATATAGAATTAAAGTTCATATTCAGGCAGTCATTTTCAACATCTACATGAATATTAAAGTCACCCACTACAATGACTTTATCTGTACTCAGCACTAACTGGGATAAAAACTCTGAGAACTCAGACAGAAACTCAGAATAAGGGCCAGGTGGACGATACACAACAACAAACACAAGAGGTTTCTGGGATTTCCACTTTGCGTGGGAAAAACTGAGAATCAGATATTCAAAAGAGCTCAAACTAATCTTGGGTCTGGGACTGATGAGTAACCCTGATCTGAAAATAGCTGCCACTCCTCCTCCTCTGCCTGTGGTTCGAGGAACGTGAACATTTAAACAGTCAGAGGGAGTTGCTTCATTAATGCTAACATGATGCTAACATGATGCTAACATGATCCTCCTGCTGCAGCCAGGTTTCTGTAAGACAAAATATATCAATATGATGATCACAAATCAACTCATTCACTAACAGAGACTTCGAAAGGAGAGATCTGATATTCAGCAAACCACATTTAATAGTTTGATGTTTTTGTTCAGTTAAAGTTTTTGTTTTAATCATTTCTTTTTGCACAAGAGGATTTGCTCCTTTTGTGTTAATTGATTGGGTGGGTAGCAGCAGGTGGGAAGCTGCAGAGAAGTGTGTAAGACTACAACTCTGCATCCTGGTCTGAGCCCTGGGTTGTCATGTTTTAGGGTGGCAAATAAATTCGTCCATATTTCTAGAAATGAGAGCTGCTCCTTCCAAAGTGGGATGGATGCCGTCTCTCCTCATCAGACCAGGTTTTCTCCAGAAAGATTACCAATTATCTATGTAGCCCACGTTGTTTGCTGGACACCATCTAGACAACCAGCGATTGTAGGAGGACATGCGGCTAAACATGTCATCACTGGTCAGATTTGGCAGGGGTCCAGAGAAAACTACGGAGTCCCACATTGTTTTGGCAAAATCACACACCGATGCAACATTAATTTTAGTGACCTCCGATTGGCGTAACCGGGTGTCATTAACGCCGACGTGAATAACTATTTTACCATATTTACGTTTATCCTTAGCCAGCAGTTTTAAATAGGATTCTATGTCGCCCGCTCTGGCCCCTGGAATGCATTTGACTATGGCCGCTGGTGCCTCTAATGCCACGTTTCTGACTATAGAGCTGCCAGTTACCAGGGTTTTGTCCTCAGCGGGTGTGTCGCTGAGTGGGGAAAATCTGTTAGAAGCGTGGACAGGTCGATGGTGAACAACGGGCTTGACTTTAGAGCTATGCCTCTTCCTGACAGTCACCCAGCCACGATGTAATCCCGGCTGCTCGGGTTCTGCCTGGGGGCGGCTAATGGAGCTAGCTACGCTAGGTGGCTCCACACTGGCTAAAGGGACCTGGCTCGCTATTGGTTGATTTTCAACAGTGCAGAGCCGAGCTTCCAATTCAGATAACCTCGCCTCCAAAACTACAAAAAGACTACATTTGTTACATGTACCATTATCGCTAAAGGAGGCAGAGGAGTAACTAAACATCTGACACACGGAGCAGGTGAAAGCAGGAGACGGAGGAAGAGAACCGGTAGCCATGCTACGCTAGAGAACCAGACACACCGTTAAAAAGTGAGAATAAAGATCTGTAGGAGTGTGTTAGAACAGAACGGTAAGCTATAGAGTTTAACTATGCAAAATTGTGTAAGTTATAGATCGAAATAAAGTGATTATCAGTACTCCAAGCGGAGCAAGAAATTCCACAGTGCACGAGCAAGGTAACAGGAAGTGATGCAACACGTCTTACCGCAAAGCGTCACAGCGTCAGCAAAGCCACTCAGTTCAAAATTCAGATCATCTTTGTATTAATCTAAAGGTTCTCGTGTGAAATGAGTTAAAAAGGCTGAATGCTGAGCTTGTGTTGATGAAACATCGTGTCCGCAGAGCGGCGCTCTGAGCCCGACAGCTGTCTGCTGCAGAACGGAGACTGCCAACACTTCTGCGACGAAGACGCGTTCGGCCGAAGACTCTCCTGCTCCTGCGCAGACGGCTACTTCCTCGACCACGATGGGCGGAGCTGTGTCGCCAAAGGTTGGTTTGGCTCAACAAAATGATTCACTGAAGCAGTGTGGGAACCAACAAAGAAGAGCTTTGGGATGTCCTTCCACAAGCCTGGAGAACTATTCCTGAAGACTAAGGCTGCGGCTACACGGAAACGTTTTTCACTGTAAACGATACTTTTTCTTATCGTTTCGCTGTCGCGGCCACACGGAGCCGGCGTTCCCACTACCCCAAAACGATAGTTTTTGAAAACGGGTTCCAGAGTGGGAAAGTTTGAAAACGGCCTCGTTTCGTTTCCATTGTTACAGCTAAAACGTTTTTGCGTCAGTCACACGTTGACGCTGTGAGCCAATTTTAACACTTCTCTATTGTCTCACAGCGTGGCGTGACACAGCGGCGTGTGTACTGCCTCGTGTCATCGTTTTCGTCTGGACCAGCAGCGCGTTTCCGTGTGGTCGCAAGAATTTTCGAACCCGTTTTCAAAAAAAACCTCGTTTCGTTTTCGTGTAGCCGTAGCCTAAAGAAAGGACAGAAAGCTCGACTGTGTTCCAAACCGCATACTTCTCCTACTACTCATACTAACTTTCTGAGTTAGTATGCGAGTTTGAGTAAGCAGAAGTTCCCGGATGCATACTAGATTCTCCTAAATGTTGGGTATGCATCATGAGGTTACTACTCATACTCAAACTACCCAAGATGCAACGTAACGTGACGTTGCCGATCGTCATTTCCTGTCAAAACAGCAGTTTCAAGCTAGCTACTACTAATACTACTCCTACTACTAATACTACTACTACTAATTCTACTCCTACTACTCCTACTATTAATAGTACTCCTACTACTTCTACTACTAATATTACTCCTACTACTAATACTACTCCTACTACTAATACTACTAATACTACTACTACTACTAATACTACTCCTACTACTTCTACTACTAATATTACTCCTACTACTAATACTACTCCTACTACTAATACTACTAATACTACTAATACTACTCCTACTACTCCTACTACTAATACTACTCCTACTACTAATACTACTCCTACTACTTCTACTACTAATACTATTCCTAATACTACTACTACTCCTACTACTAATATTACTCCTACTACTAATACTACTCCTACTACTAATACTACTAATACTACTACTACTACTACTACTCCTACTACTAATACTACTACTCCTACTACTAATACTACTCCTACTACTAATACTACTCCTACTACTTCTACTACTAATACTATTCCTAATACTAATACTACTCCTACTACTAATACTCCTACTACTAATACTTCTCCTACTTCTCCTACTAACTTTCTGAGTTAGTATGCGAGTTTGAGTAAGCAGAAGTTCCTGGATGCATACTAGATTCTCCGAAATGTTGGGTATGCATCATGAGGTTACTACTCATACTCAAACTACCCAAGATGCAACGTAACGTGACATCGCCGATCGTCATTTCCTGTCAAGACGGCAGTTTCAAGCTAGCTACAACGAGGGTAGGTTCACTTCCTGTTTTCAAAACAAAAGCACCAATTGTATGGTAATGGCTTTCCCTATGATAAAAGGCAACGGGTATTTTATTTTGGGAAAATAACAGGAAGTGCGTTAGCTCACTGCGGCTAGCTTTAGTAGCGCCGAATTCGTGGGAGCAAAATTGTAAACAGCCGGTATTTTGTCAGGTTTTCAACACGTTGGGGATCTAAACGACTACTTTCTCACCTGAAAATGTTTCAAATGTTGCTAAAGTTTACAGAGTTTAGAGCTTAAAGCTGCAGTCTGCAACTCTTTTTCAAGCATAATGCCTGGAACTGTCCGGGGATTCTGAAAGTAGTACATTAAATACCCCAATACAAAAAAAAAAGAGTTCTCTAGGTCCCCTATATGTCCCGCTAGGTCCCTCCAAAGCCAGCAGGTTTGTTTACAAAATTGCAGACCGGACCGGTAAAAGGTAACCAATCAGGTTACGAGCTGGGCTCTGCTGCCTGTCAATCACCGATTGTGCACGCGCGATACAAGGTAGGCTCGTCCCCACGCTTATTTATCTGGACTATTGAACTTCATTACGGGCTAGTCTACTTACTGTGTCTTCCATGATCGCAAATGACAGGTGAGTTGATGAATGAGGAGTCGTGTACGCGCATCTGGCGTGCACGTAGACGTGCACGAGTTCTCATGTGTTTTGAAGGGGCGGGACAGGAAGTTGAATAACTTTTTATTTTTCGGTTAAAAAATAAGCATTTCTTGCATTTTGCGACTACGGAGGTCACCGTTTTCAACTTCAAGCGTTCTGATAGATCATGTAAACTCTTAAAATGCCAAAAAGTAGGACTTTACGTATGACAACAACAAATCCTGCAGACTGCAGCTTTAAGGGAAATCAGCTTCAGGCCGGCTGATTTCGGCTCGGGCAGGAGCGAAATGCATTGTGGGTAAACGGTCTGCATACTGTCGGAGCGATGAGTATGCAGTATGTAGTATGGAAGTATGTGGTATCGAACACAGCCCTCGTCTCAGAGGGTTTTTACTGCCCCCGCTTCCTCCTCGGTGGTAACGTAGAAAGGAATGAGGGGGAAGATTTGCACAGTTCTGAATAAACTTTCCTGCTGTTTCAGAGTCGGTAGCTTGTGGCATGGTTCCCGTCCTCCAGGGCAAAAACAAAGACGAGCGTCTCCGAATAGTGGGAGGAAATGAATGCCCCAAAGGTGAATGCCCCTGGCAGGTAGGCAGAAGATGAAGGCAGAGTTCAGGTTTATGATTAACCGGCTGTCCACAGGGTTTGGTATGGAGCCACATCAGAGAGGGAGGTTCCCACAAAAAGAAAACATACTCTGGACAGAATAGTGTATGTAACCATGTAAATAAGTGTGTTTCCTTCCTCTGAGGTTCTGCTGGTGGAGAGAGGCAAAGCTTTCTGTGGAGGAGTGATTTTTAAGCCCACCTGGATCCTCACAGCGTCGCACTGCCTGGAGAACAGCGACAGCAAGTTCCTGAAAGTGGTCGCAGGTACGAATACGAGTGATGGCACGTTCCTGCTTTCAGGATTTCAAACTTTAACTTCCTGTTGAACCTTTTCAGAATAAGAATGCCTTTATTGTCATTATACATGGTACAACGAAATTTAAAGCCACCAAAAACAGTGCAAAGAGTGCGAATATAAAAAAATATATAGCTAATGTAAAAAAGGGAAGGGTGTAAGATGCACAGTTTTTTACGGTAATGAAATAAATAAAATAAAATAAAATAAGGTGTTAGTAGGATCAAGGTTGTGGATATATTGCACACAACAGTGTTTGGCCATAATTTTATGAATATTGAATAAATATTGAATAAATTTGGAATATTTGGCCATAATTTTTGATATTGTCTGTTTCCCTGCTCGTTGTCTGTCAGGCGAACACAACATTGTGGTTAACGAATCCACGGAGCAGCTCATCCAGGTCGCAGAGATCATTATGCACGAGAACTATTCGACCGACACCGCCGATAACGACATCGCCCTCCTCCGCCTGGCCGCCCCCATCGTCTACTCGCAGTACGCCGTCCCGATCTGCCTGCCGACGCAACCGATGGCCGAGCGCGAGCTGTGGGCGATCGACCTTCACACGGTCAGCGGCTGGGGCCGGCGGAGCGAAAACGGGCCCACCTCCAACGTACTCCGGCGCACCAAAGTGCCGCGCATGCGGACGCAGACCTGCGAGGAAGAAAGTGGCGTCCAGCTCACCAGGAACATGTTCTGCGCAGGTTACTTAGATGGACGGACGGACTCGTGCAAGGGGGACAGCGGCGGACCGCTGGTGACGGAGTACAAGCAGACGGCGTTCCTGCTGGGGATCGTGAGCTGGGGGAAGGGCTGCGCCCGGCCGGGCAACTACGGCATCTACACCCGGGTGTCCAACTATCTGGAGTGGATCCGCAACCAAACAGGAACACCGGTTCAACCACCAGTTCAACCACACAGCAGCACGGACGGTGCGATTCCCGACCCGACGACCTGAGGAAGCCTTTCACATATATTTAACCCAAAGAGAGAAGCTCCAATGAAACTGTTGGAAATAATCTATTAAAAATGTTTACAATTTAAACCGATTTACGTCGATGATTCCCTTTTTTCACTTATTCTGTGAGGAAATTAACTACGAATGCACCGAGACCGATACTGGTATCGGGCCGATACTATTCTAATATACTCGTACTCGTTAAAGTTAACTGATACCAATGTATTGCATGAAGACCGCGATCAGAGGGTGTCTTGTTGTCATTTTTGTTGTATTGTTTTCAGATTGGCGGCTCGGGGAGATGTCGAGCTAATCAGGAACAGTGTGGTTAGGGTAGTGAAACCGAAACCTGTCGTCCAATTCTTTGCATTTGTTTTGTGGTAGAAGTATCGGCAAGTACTCAGATCCAAGTATCGGTTGGAAAAAAAGTGGTAATGCTGCATCCCTAAAATTAACTAAATCAACAGAATACTTTGGCTGAACAATAAAAAGAGTTATTTAGACTTTTCAATGGGCCTGATGCAAGAACATTTTCGTATCTTTATTCTAAATTTCTCTCACTTTTCTCGTACGAACACGCCACGTCAGATTCAACAAACGCTCTTAACTTCGGAAAAAGTGTGTAAATGACCTGCGTAAATGATGAATGCCACCCGTGCGTATTTAAGTGCACGTGCACAAGGACAGTAAATATGCATACTCCACGCCCAAAATGATACCACATAAGGCTGTGCTTCCTCTCTCCTGTGCCAGGAAGTGTTGAGTGTTGTCATGAGAATGGCATCAAGGCGCAGAAAGAACAACTTTAGGGGCTCTGAGACTGAAGTTCTGCTTTCAGAGATCCAGAAAGAACAACTTTAGAGGCTCTGAGACCAAAGTTCTGCTTTCTGAGAACCAGAAAGAACAACTTTAGGAGCTCTGAGACTGAAGTTCTGCTGTCAGAGATCCAGAAAGAACAACTTTAGAGGCTCTGAGACTGAAGTTCTGCTTTCAGAGATCCAGAAAGAACAACTTTAGGGGCTCTGAGACTGAAGTTCTGCTTTCAGAGAACCAGAAAGAACAACTTTAGGGGCTCTGAGACTGAAGTTCTGCTTTCAGAGATCCAGAAAGAACAACTTTAGAGGCTCTGAGACTGAAGTTCTGCTTTCAGAGATCCAGAAAGAACAACTTTAGGAGCTCTGAGACTGAAGTTCTGCTGTCAGAGATCCAGAAAGAACAACTTTAGGGGCTCTGAGACTGAAGTTCTGCTTTCAGAGATCCAAAAAGAACAACTTTAGAGGCTCTGAGGCTGAAGTTTGATCGGCGTGTTTCTCTCTGGAGTTGTGGCTCCAGCAAGCTGCATATTTTCAGCAGCACAGTCCTTGGTGATCTAAATCAGGATGTCAGCCATTCGTCTGTCTCTGTAAGGACATCTACACAGTCTCGGGACACACGCTCTCTTCCAAGAGCCTGACGCGCTAAGGCATCCAAAAGCAGAAAGTCAGCTGCTGGTTACGCTTCCCATTGACCTATTTATATCCAGAGTCAAATTAACCTTCAATTAGTGCATAATTTAAGTCAAACAGAATAATGTCAGCATCATTATGGGGTATAATGTATATATTTATTTATGATTGCTTCAAAGTAATTAAATATACAATCCATTAGTCGAGCAAACTTGATTGGAATGACAGCGGACTATTTTAGGAAACTCCTACGACAGCTCTGGATCACTGTAAATTCTGTTCGTACCTGAAAGAAAACGTAAAATACTAAAAGATTGGTGAATATTCTCTTAAATCACTCGTACGCACGACTTAAGACCAGATCTGTGCGTACGAACCTTTGTTGCATGAGGCCCAATGTGAGTGAATAAAAATCGATTAAAGAATATATCTTCCAGTGTTGTGCTGGGGTCAGGATTCAGGGGGTTGGGGGGTTCATGGGGTTCAGGGGGTTCATGGGGTTAGGGGGTTCATGGGGTTGGGGGGTTCATGGGGTTCAGGGGGTTCATGGGGTTCAGGGGGTTGGGGGGTTCATGGGGTTGGGGGGTTCATGGGGTTGGGGGGTTCATGGGGTTCAGGGGGTTGGGGGGTTCATGGGGTTCATGGGGTTGGGGGGTTCATGGGGTTCAGGGGGTTCATGGGGTTCAGGGGGTTCATGGGGTTCAGGGGGTTCATGGGGTTGGGGGGTTCATGGGGTTCAGGGGGTTGGGGGGTTCATGGGGTTCAGGGGGTTGGGGGGTTCATGGGGTTGGGGGGTTCATGGGGTTGGGGGGTTCATGGGGTTCAGGGGGTTGGGGGGTTCATGGGGTTGGGGGGTTCATGGGGTTCAGGGGGTTAATGGGGTTCAGGGGGTTGGGGGGTTCATGGGGTTCAGGGGGTTAATGGGGTTCAGGGGGTTGGGGGGTTCATGGGGTTCAGGGGGTTAATGGGGTTCAGGGGGTTCATGGGGTTCAGGGGGTTCATGGGGTTCAGGGGGTTCATGGGGTTGGGGGGTTCATGGGGTTGGGGGGTTCATGGGGTTCAGGGGGTTCATGGGGTTGGGGGGTTCATGGGGTTGGGGGGTTCATGGGGTTCAGGGGGTTCATGGGGTTGGGGGGTTCATGGGGTTGGGGGGTTCATGGGGTTCAGGGGGTTCATGGGGTTGGGGGGTTCATGGGGTTCAGGGGGTTCATGGGGTTGGGGGGTTCATGGGGTTCATGGGGTTGGGGGGTTCAGGGGGTTGGGGGGTTCATGGGGTTCAGGGAGTTCATGGGGTTGGGGGGTTCATGGGGTTGGGGGGTTCAGGGGGTTGGGGGGTTCATGGGGTTGGGGGGTTCATGGGGTTCATGGGGTTGGGGGGTTCATGGGGTTCATGGGGTTGGGGGGTTCATGGGGTTGGGGGGTTCAGGGGGTTGGGGGGTTCATGGGGTTGGGGGGTTCAGGGGGTTGGGGGGTTAACCCCGACTCCACAGATGTCATCAGTGATGTCACCACATGCAAATGAACCTGATTAAATGAACGACCTTTCGCTCAGACTCAGTATTTTTCTTTATCTCAGCCTGTTGAAATCTGGTTAAAATGTGAAGTTTCCTTCATTAAAGGGACACTTTGTAATTTCTTCCCCCATCTAGAGGTGCAATTTTATTTTGCAAAGTGGAATGAATTTGCTCTCTAGCGCCTCGCGTTTTCAAATGTGCGCTGCAACTTCTTGAACTACGGCAGGCGGTATGTGTCAAGATTCAAGAAGCTATAGCTTCAGACTCAAGGTCCATACAAACAAAAAGAAATCAAGACACACAGTACAAAGGATTACATAACACACATACAACAACACTATAAATACAGATGACAGATAACATGTCAGATAACAGAAGTTAACATAGCCTTTGGTGTGCAAGCAATGCAATTAGTCATATTCCGGGAGTTACCGGAAGTGACGTCGACGCAGCGGTAGCGTTAGCGTTAGCAGCGTTAGCGTTAGCAGCAGTAGCGTTAGCGTTAGCAGCAGTAGCGTTAGCAGCGTTAGCGTTAGCAGCAGTAGCGTTAGCAGCGGTAGCGTTAGTAGAGGTAGCGTTAGCAGCGTTAGCGTTAGCAGCAGTAGCGTTAGCAGCAGTAGCGTTAGCAGCAGTGTGTAGTTGCTATCTGGAAAGTGTTCTTTTAAATAAACTCCCGGTAAACTTACAAACTTTCTAACGCCTCGTTTTGTGAGTTAAGAGCCTATGTGTACTACGGCAGGAGTTTGGTAACAATCAATGCATTATCAGTGGGATAATTTACCAGATAAAATCTATTTACCATTAGCGGCTGTAATAAGCCATTCGGCGGAAATGACGTCACAATGATACCGGGTAATCCATGTTATTTTTTAATCAATTTATTAATTTTATATTCAAACTGAAAACATGAACTGAATAACACTCGAGTCATTCAAGTCATCGTGTCTCAAGTCAAGTGCCGAATCTTTAACTTCCAAGTCCGAGTCGAGTCTCAAGTCTTTTATTTTTTGTCAAGTCGAGTCACAAGTCATCAAAACAGCGACTCGAGTCCCCATCTCTGCTAAGTGGTGACATTAGATGTTCAAACAGCAAACTAAAAACAGAGGGAGGTTAACTAACCCTGAGCTTTGTTTGCAGAGCAGCTTGGAATAACAGGACGTCGATCCGTGGCTCAAAAGTCCAGATTCCTGCTGAAAAGGCAGTTTTTCATCCTGCTGCTCGGACCGGGAACACCAGGACCACCGGGAACACCAGGAACACCATGCTGCTGGGCTCTGCTGGGCTCTGCTGGCGGGCATCGCTGCTGCTGCAGGTCAGAAACAGAACATCTACAGCTTTTACAGCTTTACTCTCCGGCTCCTTTAACGTTTACTTTAACTTTAATTAACAAACTTTAGCTAACAGAAACGGGAGATCGGACCGGTTGAAAAAACGAGTGCATGAAAATAGCGAGAAAGTGACGACGGGTTCTATTTTCAGACATTTGCAGGTTCAGCTACTAACCTTTTACCTTCTTATCTTGACCTCCTGACCTCTGACCTTTCAGTGTTCGTGGAGAAGCACGAGGCCGAGTCGGTTCTGCGGCGGTGGCGGCGGGCGGACGCCGGGCGGACGCCGGCTTCCTGGAGGAGCTGAAACAGGGAAACCTGGAGCGGGAATGCATCGAGGAGATCTGCGACTACGAGGAGGCGCAAGAGGTGTTCGAGAGCGACGCCAAGACGGTCAGTCGGTCAGACGCATCTGAAAACACGTTTTAATGAGCCGAAGACGGTGGAAGCTTTAAAGGGACAGTTCGCCTCTTTAAAGGGACAGTTCACCTCTTTAAAGGGACAGTTCGCCTCCTTAAAGGGACAGTTCGCCTCTTTAAAGGGACAGTTCGCCTCCTTAAAGGGACAGTTCGCCTCTTTAAAGGGACAGTTCACCTCTTTAAAGGGACAGTTCGCCTCTTTAAAGGGACAGTTCGCCTCCTTAAAGGGACAGTTCGCCTCCTTAAAGGGACAGTTCTCCTCTTTAAAGGGACAGTTCGCCTCTTTAAAGGGACAGTTCGCCTCCTTAAAGGGACAGTTCGCCTCCTTAAAGGGACAGTTCGCCTCCTTAAAGGGACAGTTCGCCTCCTTAAAGGGACAGTTCGCCTCTTTAAAGGGACAGTTGCCTCTTTAAAGGGACAGTTGGCCTCTTTAAAGGGACAGTTGGCCTCTTTAAAGGGACAGTTCGCCTCCTTAAAGGGACAGTTCGCCTCTTTAAAGGGACAGTTGGCCTCTTTAAAGGGACAGTTGGCCTCTTTAAAGGGACAGTTCGCCTCTTTAAAGGGACAGTTCGCCTCCTTAAAGGGACAGTTCGCCTCTTTAAAGGGACAGTTCGCCTCTTTAAAGGGACAGTTCGCCTCTTTAAAGGGACAGTTCGCCTCTTTAAAGGGACAGTTCGCCTCTTTAAAGGGACAGTTCGCCTCTTTAAAGGGACAGTTCGCTGCTTTAAAGGGACAGTTTGCCTCTTTAAAGGGACAGTTCGCCTCTTTAAAGGGACAGTTCGCCTCTTTAAAGGGACAGTTCGCCTCCTTAAAGGGACAGTTCGCCTCTTTAAAGGGACAGTTCGCCTCTTTAAAGGGACAGTTCGCCTCTTTAAAGGGACAGTTCGCCTCTTTAAAGGGACAGTTCGCCTCTTCTGACATGAAGCTGTGTAACATCCCATATCAGCAGCATCATTTCTGAACATCTTCTTACCCCCTGCTGCGTCCTGTGAGCAGAGTTCCAGCCTCGTTTTGGTGTTGATGAAGGTAGTCCGGCTAGTTGGCTGGGGTTTAAAAAATAAAGCGTTTTGCTTCTCAGAACAATATGCGTTCAACAGAGTAATACATTTGCATCACAAAATGGTTCTCCAGGAAAAAGAGGTGGTTAGAGCAGCCAAAAACTGTACTCAAGTAAAAGTACTGTTACTTCAGAATAATATGACTCAAGTAAAAGAAAAAATAATTCGTCCAAATAATTACTTGAGTAAGAGTAAAAAAGGTGAAAAAACTACTCGAGTACTGAGTAACTGTTGAGTAACGTCTGATTTATTTGTTAACACAAGCATTCAATCAGACAGACAAAAATACTAAATAATCATCTTTAAGCCAATTAGAGTTCATCCAATTGATCAAATAAATTAAAATGAATTAATTAATGAAAAAATAGCTTAAATTAAAATAATCCAGGTAAATTCAGGCACTTCAATAAAAAATAAAAGAGACTTAGGAAATGTTTAAAACATATGTAACCCATATGTAACCTAAAAAACAAACATTCACCTATCCATGGAGGGAAAAACGAGTTTAGGAAACTTAGCGCTACATGTTTCCTCAAGTTAGATGTTGAGTTTCTGCTGAAATGTGCGTTTGTTTTGGTTGACACAGAAGACACATAATGTAGCTGCTGTTTCTCACTCTTTGTAAGGTAAACATGCTTTCAGTATGAGGCCTCGTCTGCGTCTTCATTTCCCACCGTTGGTTCTGACATTTTTCATCTGTTTCTTTCTTTGTTTGCTACGACTGCTAATGCTAAAGCTAACCCGTCCCGCCGCTGAGATCGAGTACGGTCACGTGACCAGACTGCACGGCTGCGTCTGATTGGTGGAACACAGTCAGGTGGTAGAGCCTTTGGTGGAAGTCTCTCTCTCTGTCAGAATAAAACATTAAAATGAGGCGTACGCGGGGGGATAAAAATAATGACACCAAACGGCTCAAGCTGACTCTGGCCGTACGGGTTCGTAATTAGCCAAAAGCTAACATTTATTCACTGTTAGCATGACGTTACAAACGCGTGCTCATGCTGATTTTAGTATTCAACAGTTTAGTCCAAATAGAAGTTAAGAATAATCCTTGAAATAATAAATCTTTAGAAACTGAAAGAAATTATTGTGGTCGTTCTTATTTTTGATCATTTTCATGGTTATCTCAGTTTTTGTGCTAAATACCGGAACTTGAACAACACAAAAAGTTTTGGTTCTTTAAACAAAAATAACAAGTTTATAACATTTGGATATTTGACATGTGGCTGCACTAACAACAGGATAATTTGATCAAATGGATTATTTTACCCTGTGAACTTGTTGATCATTCTTTTCTCATAGGTGCTAAATTGTTAGCATGCTAGTATGTAGCCTTGTTAGCCTGGATAATATTTAACGGAGCGACACGGTGGCTTTATTTAAAAAACATTTTTAGCAAAAATTATCAACTAAAAAAAAAGGTTAAATAGAAGCAGTGTGGTGTTGCCAAATAAGCTGAATAAGAAATAATAATGAAAAGCAACATTTATTTTCTTGTTTTTTTTTCCAGAGGGAGTTCTGGCTGACGTATGATCGTAAGTAGCTCGTTAATTATTTACTAAATACTTTCACAGTGTATTTATACAGAGTTTAAATAATATATTCCTCTTTTAGATTCAAATCAAAGTTAGAGTAAACAGATGATCCCATAAGAGTTACTTAAAGTTTGGCTTTAGCTTAGCTTAGCTTAGCTTAGCTGTAATTGGGAGTTTAAAGTGGTGAAATAACGTCTGATGACATTTAACCTGTGATGAACATGTTGATTTAATTAAACATTTCTTTTCTCATGTGTCTATGCATGAAATCTGGACTGTTGCTTGCTTTTAATTTCATTTAAATTAATTTATTTGTTTCTCTTTATATTCTTTTATGTATTTTTAATGCTTCTTCCACTCCCTGCTGCAATGCTTTTATTTTATGTAAAGCACTTTGAATTGTTTTGCATATGAAATGTGCTATAGAAATAAATTTGATTATATTTATTCAGATGAAGCCTTTTTTTTAACACTTTGAAGCTACTCTTTGTGTTCTGCTAACAAATATAATCGTGCCGACAGGTCGGGACCCCTGCCTGGTCAACCCTTGTCGTAACAACGGAACTTGTATTTACGTGGCCACTTCGTATGAATGTCAGTGTCCTGAAGGATATGAAGCACGTTACTGTCAGACAGGTAATATGAGAACGTTAATCAATGAAAAGCACGTTAACAATAAGTAAAGAGACCACTAATTATTCTGTGCTATGATGGCAAATGTAATAACAAATTTTCAGTATGTTCAATCATAAATTTCACACATTTCTGATGATAAAAACTAGTATTTAATGGTTAAGAAGTCCATTCTGTATAATAATATCAAACGTGAATATTTTTTAATATTTAATGATATTAGGGCTGGGCGAGTTAACTCGGTATTATCGCGTCAACTCGTCAATTATTTAACCCAGATAAATATTTTATCACGCATTTTAAATTTTTTTAAAAATTTTATATTATTATTGTAAGAGTCTGTCGCTCACAGGCTTTTATTTTGTAAAAGTCTGTTAATCACAGGCTTTTATTTTGTAATTAATTAGATTAAACATTTTAATCGTTGCCCAGCCCTAAATATATGTTTATATATATAATGTTTTAACTTTGGGGGCCTTAAGGTGATGATATATTGTTTTAAACAGTGCAGATAATTCCGATAACCTGGGAAACGCACCATGAGAGACAAAGTTTAAGCTAGACGATCGTCATTATCAACATGAATTATCATAAATTATTAATTTTCTTATTTTCCTCTGCAGTGTTTGAGGATTCTCTGGGATGTGTTTACCAAAACGGACTCTGTCAGCATTTCTGCGACGGTTCAGGAGAAAGACGCCGGTGTTTCTGTGCCAGGGATACCAGCCGGGGGAAGATGGCCGACAGTGTGTCGCCAACGGTAACGGCTAAAGTGTGCAACCGACTGTCTCATAGACCATCACGGCTTTAATAGCTGTATATATTTACATGACTGTCTCACACTTACTGATTGAGCTGTGCTATATATTATTATATATAAACTGATGGCTGATGTTGCTGTGTTGCAGTGGAGTTTCCATGTGGCCAGTTGCCTCCAGCAGAAACCGGACTCGACCAGAGTATTGAGACTCAGACCAGGCTGGTGGGAGCTAACCAGTGTCCCAAGGGAGGGTGTCCCTGGCAGGTAGACAAGAAGGAAGCTAGCAGAGAACAGAAGGACGCTAGCAGAGAACAGAAGGACGCTAGCAGAGAACAGAAGGAAAATAACAGAGAACAGAAGGAAGCTAGCAGAGAACAGAAGGACGCTAGCAGAGAACAGAAGGAAGCTAACAGAGAACAGAAGGAAGCTAACAGAGAACAGAAGGAAGCTAACAGAGAACAGAAGGAAGCTAACAGAGAACAGAAGGAAGCTAGCAGAGAACAGAAGGACGCTAGCAGAGAACAGAAGGAAGCTAACAGAGAACAGAAGGAAGCTAGCAGAGAACAGAAGGAAGCTAGCAGAGAACAGAATGAAGCTAGCAGAGAACAGAAGGAAGCTAGCAGAGAACAGAAGGAAGCTAGCAGAGAACAGGAGGACGCTAGCAGAGAACAGAAGGAAGCTAGCAGAGAACAGGAGGACGCTAGCAGAGAACAGAATGAAGCTAGCAGAGGACAGAAGGAAGCTAGCAGGGAACAGAAGGAAGCTAGTAGAGAACAGAAGGAAGCTAGCAGAGAACAGAATGAAGCTAGCAGAGAACAGAAGGAAGCTAGCAGAGAACAGGAGGACGCTAGCAGAGAACAGAAGGAAGCTAGCAGAGAACAGGAGGACGCTAGCAGAGAACAGAATGAAGCTAGCAGAGAACAGGAGGACGCTAGCAGAGAACAGAAGGAAGCTAGTAGAGAACAGAATGGAGCTAGCAGAGAACAGAAGGAAGCTAGCAGAGAACAGAATGAAGCTAGCAGAGAACAGAAGGAAGCTAGCAGAGAACAGGAGGACGCTAGCAGAGAACAGAAGGAAGCTAGCAGAGAACAGGAGGACGCTAGCAGAGAACAGAATGAAGCTAGCAGAGAACAGGAGGACGCTAGCAGAGAACAGAAGGAAGCTAGTAGAGAACAGAATGGAGCTAGCAGAGAACAGAAGGAAGCTAGCAGAGAACAGGAGGACGCTAGCAGAGAACAGAATGAAGCTAGCAGAGGACAGAAGGAAGCTAGCAGAGAACAGAAGGAAGCTAGTAGAGAACAGAAGGAAGCTAGCAGAGAACAGAAGGAAGCTAGCAGAGAACAGAAGGAAGCTAGCAGAGAACAGGAGGAAGCTAGCAGAGAACAGGAGGAAGCTAGCAGAGAACAGAAGGAAGCTAGCAGAGAACAGGAGGAAGCTAGCAGAGAACAGGAGGAAGCTAGCAGAGAACAGAATGGAGCTAGCAGAGAACAGCAGGAAGCTAGCAGAGAACAGAAGGAAGCTGTGGCTAATATCTTTTGAAATGTCACCAGAACTACCCTGCTAGCACAAGCACATTATATTTTCCTCTTCTTCTTCTTTGGACAATTAGTTCAATACTTAAATTTGTTGAATTTCCTGACAAATAAACCAATGAATGACTCAAGTTAAGACACAAGTTAGTTTTTAATTGCAATAGTATTACTCGATAGTTCGATGGAATAATCAATTAACTACTCGATTACCTAAATATTTGTTTGCTGTAGACCTATTTCGAACATAAATGTTTGGGCCAAGTTGATTCTCTTGGTATCTGAAACTATTTTCCGAGGTTAAAACGATAGAAATATTCAAGATTTAACATTTTCTTTCCATCTCTTGATAAGGTCCTGGTTCAGCTGAATGGAAAGAGTCACTGTGGAGGTGTTCTGATCCATCCCGACTGGGTCATAACTGCTGCCCACTGCGTCCAAGGCAACAGCGCCCAGAACCTCACTGTGGTGGCAGGTAAAGTTCCCTCAAAGAAGTTCTCATTTCTTTTTGCTCGCCACTAAATGTGAAAAAGTTTTCTTTAATTGTATTATTTGGAGTTTGTTATTCTAAATTTGACAAAGTCAATGTTGTGATCCCTTTCACAAGTCGTCATTTTATAGTTTCATTTTTTAAACTTTGGGGTGTTTTGTAGGTTTTTGGTGAAACGCCATCTTTTATGTTCCCAGGGGAGCATAACTTGGATGTGGAGGAGGGCACCGAGCAGGTGATACCCGTTTCCATGGCGATCGCCCATGAAGGGTAGGTCCCGGAGACCGGCGACGGGGACGTCGCCCTGCTGCGGCTCAACCGATCCGTCACTTTGAACCGCCTCGCCGTCCCCGTTTGCCTTCCCACCGAAGGCTTCGCTGAGCGGGAGCCGCTGCCCCTCCGCTACCACACCGTGTCCGGCTGGGGCAGGAGGACCTCCGGGGGCAACGCCAACACCCAGACCGGCGGCCCGGGCTCCCCCGTCCTCCGCAGGATGTCGGTCCCCATCATCCAGAACTCCCAGTGCTCCCAGAAAACCCGGTTCAACTTCACCCAGAACATGCTGTGTGCCGGGTACCTGGAAGGCGGGCAGGAGGGCTGCAGGGGGGGCGACGGGAGCCCCCTGGTGACGCAGTTTGGCTCCACCCACTTCCTGGTGGGCGTGGTGGGCTGGGGCTGCTCACACCCGGGGTATTATGGGGTGTACGCCAACATGGCCAACTTTGTGGACTGGGTGGACCGCACCAGGAAGAACCCACCGACCCCGACATCGATGCTCACCGAGCAGCTGGAGCAGAAACCGGTTAAAGTTTAAGAAAAGTGCTTTTATTCCCCGTCTGGAAGATTGTTTTCTGTCAGAATCCCGTCCGGTTCGTTCCTGGGTTGAAACGTAAAGTTTGAAAATGTTGTAAAAATAGTGCCCGTTTCAGGCGGCTGTGTTTAATAAACTGGAAATCTGACTTTAACTGAAGCAAATGACACATTAAAATCATTCCATCTGACAACATTTAGACATGTTTGTTCTTTTATTGATGTTCTCAGCTGAATAAAGGACTTTAAGGTTTGACCTGAGCAGAGGAACCAGTTACATTTACTTTACATTTAGTTGGGCATTTTTCACTATTTTTTTGAATTTCAAACACACATCTTACACGATGCAATTTGTTTTCATTGTGTAGCAAAAATAACTCCTTCAGTAAAGTTTTTATGAAAAAAAAGTGGAAAAAATATTAATATATGTTTTTAGGTCGTTTTAAAAAAGGACAAAAATGTTCCTTTTCAGAAATTAAGGATTTTTTTTTTTTTAAATCAGACATAGAAAAAAATAAATCTCTAAAAATCAATGTTGTTGCTGATCATTGACATATCCCAGACCATAATTATCCCTACTCAATAATTCCACTTTGTATTCTATATTTTGAAAATATAGCAGTTTTTTGTTTGTTTGTTTTTTTTTTTACAGAAATTGGCGTTTACATCATATAAACCAGTATTTAAAGGGTTAAATTTTTTTAAATAATTGAAAACTTGGTGGATATGATCAGAACTGAAGTGGAATAAAAGATCTATGAAAAGAAAAGTGGAAAAAAATATTAACATGATGTTTTTAGGTCATTTTAGAATGGGACAAAAATGTCCCTTTTCAGAAATTAAGTTGTGTTTTAAATCAGGTATGAGGGTTAACTAAATATTTGATTGATATATATATATATATATGTATATATATATAATATATCAATTGATGAAAAAAAGTGAGAAAACAATCAATTTACCGTGAAATAAAGAAAATATATTTTTTATGTTCAGCTTAGTTATAACCAGAGGTGGGTCGTAACGAGTTACATTTACTTGAGTACGTTTTTGAAAACATTATACTTCTAGGAGCAGTTTTAAATCTCTATACTTTTTACTTTTCCTTGAGTAGATGTGCAGCAGAAACTGTCCTCTTACTCCGCTACATTAGGCTACAATGAGCTGGTTACTTTTCTTCTTACCTCTTTGGTATTCTACGCCTCATTATTTTTATCCCCCCGCGTACGCCTCATTTTAATGTTTTATTCTGACAGAGAGAGAGACTTCCGCCAAAGGCTCTACCACCTGACTGTGTTCCACCAATCAGACGCAGCCGTGCGGTCTGGTCACGTGACCGTACTCGATCTCAGCGGCGGGACGGGTTAGCTTTAGCATTAGCAGTCGTAGCAAACAAAGAAAGAAACAGATGAAAAATGTCAGAACCAACGGTGGGAAATGAAGACGCAGACGAGGCCTCATACTGAAAGCATGTTTACCTTACAAAGAGTGAGAAACAGCAGCTACATTATGTGTCTTCTGTGGCAACCAAAACAAACGCACATTTCAGCAGAAACTCAACATCTAACTTGAGGAAACATGTAGCGCTAAGTTTCCTAAACTCGTTTTTCCCCCATGGATAGGTGAATGTTTGTTTTTTAGGTTACATATGGGTTACATATGTTTTAAACATTTCCTAAGTCTCTTATTTTTTATTGAAGTTCTTGAATTTACCTGGATTATTTTAATTTAAGCTATTTTGTAATTAATGAATTCATTTTAATTTATTTTATCAACTGGATGAACTCTAATCTGCCTAAAGATGATTATTTAGTATGTTTGTCTGTCTGATTGAATGCTTGTGTTAACAAATAAATCAGACGTTACTCAACAGTTACTCAGTACTTGAGTAGTTTTTTCACCTTTTTTACTCTTACTCAAGTAATTATTTGGATGACTACTTTTTACTTTTACTTGAGTCATATTATTCTGAAGTAACAGTACTTTTACTTGAGTACAGTTTTGCACCTTTATCTCTTTGAATTGATCCATTTTCAGTTCTGGTAAAAAGGTTTTTCTGCAGGATAAACACTCGGTTTGGACTGTGAACGTCCGCCGCTCGGCCCCCAAAGGACCCGAGCCGATTGGCTGCGGTTCAACAAGTCGAACATGTTGAGTCAGAGCTCAGAAACCCTGATTTCCTGTAAGTCTCTGTTCATCTGTCCCCGCCGTCCTCTTAGGTGGAGTTAAAGGTGGAGTTAAAGGTGAAGCCTCTTTGTACCAGAAGGTGCAGCTGCCTGAGATCTAAACCTCAAAGTCAAACCTGTTCTGGTTTCATTAAACTTTATTGATTCAACTGTACCTCACAAGTTTGAACTAGCCTAAGGAAAGTCGGGCTGGATGATTACTTAAACAGCCAGAAAGCGTTCTGTAACTGATTAAATTCCCCAAACAGGAGGTGGAAGGACAGCCAGGGGCTTTTGGGGGCCCTCCATTAACCGAGGCTCCATTTCTGTGAATATAAAAAGGTTATTTTCTCTCCTCTCCTACTAAGATACAGTTAAAAACACAATAAAAATCCTGTCATCAGCTCAAAAGCTACTGTTTCCCTGATGCTAGCTGTCAGAAGTGAAGATATACATCCAGTCCTACATCATGCTAGCACTACATCAGTGCTACAAGTCGTATTGGAAGGGAAACCTTTAAACTTAAAAGGTAGCTAGAAGGAACGAACAGAAGGAAGTGTTAGAGCCAATTTTAACAGAAGCTAGCAGAGAACAAAAGGAAGCTAGCAGAGAACAGAAGGATGCTAGCAGAGAACAGAAGGACGCTAACAGAGAACAGAAGGAAGCTAGCAGAGAACAGAAGGAAGCTAGCAGAGAACCGAAGGAAGCTAGCAGAGAACAGAAGGAAGCTAGCAGAGGACAGAAGGAAGCTAGCAGAGAACAGAAGGAAGCTAGCAGAGAACAGAAGGAAGCTAGCAGAGAACAGGAGGAAGCTAGCAGAAAAGAAAAGGAAGCTAGGAGAGAACAGAAGGAAGCTATAAGAGAACAGAAGGAAGCTAGCAGACAACAGAAGGAAGCTAGCAGAGAACAGAAGGAAGCTAGCAGAGAACAGAAAGAAGCTAGCAGAGAACAGGAGGAAGCTAGCAGAGAACAGAAGGAAGCTAGCAGAGAACAGAAGGATGCTAGCAGAGAACGGAAGGAAGCTAGCAGAGAACCCGAAGGAAGCTAGCAGAGAACAGAAGGACGCTAGCAGAGAACAGAAGGAAGCTAGCAGAGAACAGAAGGAAGCTAGCAGAGAACAGGAGGAAGCTAGCAGAGAACAGAAGGAAGCTAGCAGAGAACAGAAGGACGCTAGCAGAGAACAGAAGGAAGCTAGCAGAGAACAGAAGGAAGCTAGCAGAAAAGAAAAGGAAGCTAGGAGAGAACAGAAGGAAGCTATAAGAGAACAGAAGGAAGCTATAAGAGAACAGAAGGAAGCTAGCAGAGAACAGAAGGAAGCTAGCAGAGAACAGAAGGAAGCTAGCAGAGAACAGAAAGAAGCTAGCAGAGAACCAAAGGAAGCTAGCACAGAACAGGAGGAAGCTAGGAGAGAACAGAAGGAAGCTATAAGAGAACAGAAGGAAGCTAGCAGAGAACAGAAGGAAGCTAGCAGAGAACAGAAGGAAGCTAGGAGAGAACAGAAGGAAGCTAGCAGAGAACAGAAGGAAGCTAGCAGAGAACAGAAGGAAGCTAGCAGAGAACAGAAGGAAGCTAGCAGAGAACAGAAGGAAGCTAGCAGAGAACAGAAGGAAGCTAGCAGAGAACAGAAGGAAGCTAGCAGAGAACGGAAGGACGCTAGCAGAGAACAGAAGGAAGCTAGCAGAGAACAGAAGGAAGCTAGCAGAGAACAGGAGGAAGCTGAGGCAACTTGTGTTTATTGTGTTGGACAAGTAGTGGCTAATTTCTGTTGGAATGTCACCAGAACTACCCCGCTTATTCCCTTCCTGTAGGGGGCAGCATTAGGTGTAGAGCCTTTACCGTAAATCTGACGACATTAATGAAGATTTTTATGAAAAGAAACTCCGTAAAGACCTGCTGTTTGATAACTTTGACTCTCTCAAAAGGACTCATTTGTTAAAAATAATGTAGTTACAACAACTGAGGTTCATCTGAACTCTAAAAATGTAAATTAAATGGATGTAAAGGGAATATTTAGTCTTCAATAGGCACAGCTAGCCCGTGAAATATAGGCAACCAGCCAGTTGGTCCTGCCCCCTACAGGCTTCCAGATGACGGCCAATAAGAGGAGAGTGGGCTTTTAGCGAGGGGGGTCTTAAAGAGACAGCTCAAACTCAGTTTTCTGCAGCAGTGCAGTCTGGCAGTTGTAGTTTTCTCCTGGAACTGTAACGGGGGTCAGATGTTTGCAGCAGGAAGCCTGGAAGCCTGAGATAAGGCCCGCCCAGCCCGACCTTCCTCCCCCGGCTCCCCCTCCCTCTGCAGGTCGTTGCCCTCGCTGCCTCCTCTCTCCACATTCGGACTTCTTTACTTCCACTCAGAACACTTTTTCTGGAGCCACGTCCAGCCGGGGACATGATCTGGTGTCTGCAACTGTTCCTGGGTCTCCTGCTGCTCCACCTGGCCGCCGCTCACGGTACGTTCCCCGGACTGACGAAGGGCAGGAAGGCAGGAATGCGGAGTTTAACCGGGCAGAAGAAGAAGCATGTTGGGTTTAGGGAGGAGGGGGGGGGGGGGGTTGGTTGGCACTGTGACCCCTGTGATGTTTTGTGTTTAGTTTGTTCAAAGTTTGGGTTCAGGTGATTAAAAGCTCCATCTTTTCACCGAGATACTGTTTCTTTGGGTAAAAGATTCCATGAACGATCAGATTTTTGATTTTCGGTCCTCCTGGAACAAACATTACAGAATGTATCAACCAGAGATGGGACCAAGTCACACATGTGCAAGTCCCAAGTCTTAGCTTTCAAGTCTCAAGTAAGTCCCAAGTCTTAGCTTTCAAGTCTCAAGTAATTTTTTCTTAGACAAGTCAAAGTCACGTCACCTTATTATTAAAATTTTACCGGCACAATCTGATCTTAATAAAGTGAAAACACAAAGATAAGGCCTGATTCTTACTCGGCACAACCTCGCTCTTACTAGCTGGTCGCAAATGGCGCAAACGATCACGTGACCCAAAATTCCGCCACGCCCCCCGTCGCAAGCTAAAAGTCCTCGCGCGTCACAAGGTCGTGCACACAACTTTTTTTTCTGACTTCGCGCGAGCTCAACCGGAAACAGCTGACCAAGAGAAAGGAAACATTAACACTGCAGAGACCGCGGTGACCGAGAGGGTGCGCCTCTACAAACATCTGTACGACACGTCTATGAAGTTACACTGGGACAACACGGCAGTGTCGAATTCCTGGGGGGAAATCTCTGAGATACATATACAGTTCTACACCCAGAGTAAATTCATTCCTCATCAGATGTGCCAGCCTCTGCTGACGTGACACCACAGGTGGCATTGTGTATGCTTTCTTCGTATGCTTTTCTTCGTCCGGTTCTTCAGCTTGTTTCCTCAACAGTGACGCCCGCTGGTCTGGAGAGAACTGCAAATGTGACGCATACTCGGCGCAAACTGCGCTTATGAGCTGAAGGAACTGTGAAGGGGCTGGCGCTTTCGATGACGTCATTAATGGTTCTCGAGCCAGAACAGTTGCACGGTTGCGCCGAGTAAGAATCAGGCTTAACTGTCAGTAAACATCATTGGCCAATGTGTCCAACCCGTCCACCCCGTATCATATCAAGCTAACATTAGCTAACTACTGACTAGGCTAACAGGATAATATTAGCTAATTTGACGAGCACTTACTGGTCAGAATGGATCTTCAAATGACGAACAAAGTTCAAAGTTATGCTAGATGCTTAACACTCAAGTCATTCAAGTCAAGTCCCGAGTCTTTAACTTCCAAGTCCGAGTCGAGTCTCAAGTCTTTTATTTTTCATCAAGTCAAGTCCCGAGTCTTTAACTTCCAAGTCCGAGTCGAGTCTCAAGTCTTTTATTTTTCGTCAAGTCCCGAGTCTTTAACTTCCAAGTCCGAGTCGAGTCTCAAGTCTTTTATTTTTTGTCAAGTCAAGTCACAAGTCATCAAAACAGCGACTCGAGTCGACTCGAGTCCCCATCTCTGGTTAGGCCTAACCCTAACCCTAGGTCTCTGGTATCAACCCTCTCTAATTACAGGTCACAGTTTCAGCAGGGCCGGTATGAAAAACTGGTTTTTGTTTTTCCTCTCTGATTCCACTTGTTTCTCATCAGCAGTTTTCCTGGACGGCCGGGCGGCGAGTCAGGTTCTGAACCGGCAGCGACGGGCCAACAGCTTCTTGGAGGAGATGAAACAAGGCAACAAGGAGAGGGAGTGCATGGAGGAGCGCTGCAACTGGGAGGAGGCGCGAGAGATCTTTGAAAACAAAGAGAAAACCGTACGAAACCATCACTGTCTTTGTGTCGGCCAACTTGTTTGAGAACCTTAAATGTTCCCCCACTTGTTCTGAACTATCTAAACCCGTTTCTCCTCTCTCCAGGATGAGTTCTGGGCCATATATGTCGGTAAGGTGCAACAAACCCACAGATTTACCAATCTTTGACAGAAGCAGTGACATCTGAAACAACTCGCTGAGCTTCCTCTGTTGTTCCTGCAGATGGCAACGCATGCGAGTCCAACCCTTGTGCTCACGGCGGACAATGCAAGGATGCAATCGGAAGCTACACCTGCTACTGCCAGGAGGGATACAAGGGCTTCAGCTGTGAAATCGGTACAGAACTCAGAGTTAATGTAGCTTTAAAGCTTTAGTTTAGGATTATTTAGGTAAAGGCTAAAGTCTTGGATAGTTTCCATTAGGGATGCACCGATACTGGTATCAGGTATCGGTTCGATACTATTCTAATATACTCGTACTCGTTAAAGTTGACCGATACCAATTTATTGCATGAAAACCACGATCAGAGGGTGGCTTGTTGTCATTTTTGTTGTATTTCTTTAGATTGGCTAACCCTAGCCCTAGGGGAGATGTCGAGCTAATCAGGAACAGCGTGGTTAGGCTAGTGAGACCGAAACCTGTCTTCCAATTCATTGCGTTTTTTTTTTGTGGTAGAAGTATTGGCAAGTACTCAGATCCAAGTATCGGTTTGGTTTCGGTCTCACTAGAGACCAAGCCTTCAAGCCACCCTCTGATCGTGGTCTTCATGCAATAAATTCGTATCGGTTAACTTTAACGAGTACGAGTATGTTAGAATAGTATTGGCCCGATACCGATACCAGTATCGGTTTCGGTATCCCTTGTCTGAAACATTTACAGACTGGATACCAAACATGGAGAAATTGTGTCAACTCTATGCTGGGTTTAATCATAAGTCTGGTGGGTGTAGTTTCTTCATAAGTTTATTTTTATTGGCAGTTAAGCCTCGTTTCCACTGTCGGTACGGGTCGGGTCACTTCGTATCGGTCCGGTACGGTTCGGGAGGGGCTTTTCTGATCCAGGGGGGTCGGGACTTTACTCTGAGCTTCCTCATTAAAGTCTTGTTTCCTACTCAGGCTTTACGATCTCAGGAATGAAACACCTTAAAGCTGCTTTGGGTGAAAGGGTTAACAAAAAGAGGTTCATTTTTTATATAAGTCCATAGGAAGTCACTTGAGTTGAGACCTCAGTAAACATGTTTAAAGGTAATTTAGGGTCTAAATTGTTAGCTTTTTGCTAGGTTTAGTTATTATGGCGTGATGCTGATTGTTTGAGTTTGACACTAAAAGTAATTATTGAGGTGGGACAAATTGATAAGAAGTCCAATAACAGCTTCAGCAGTTTCAGACAGATTCTCCAGGTCATCAAAACTTCTAAAGACGTTGGGCTGACAGATTGTTGCCTGGATTCAGAATAGATTCCAGCAGCTCAGACGGTTGGCGGTGGAGTTTCTGATGGTGGAGTTTCTGATGGTGGAGTTTCTGATGGTGGAGTTTCTGATGGTGGAGTTTCTGATGGTGGAGTTTCTGGCTGTAGGACCCGTTCCTCCCCGGCAGGTTCTACCGATGCCTCATGCTGTCTTTGTGCTGTTTCCTGTGTCTCTGCAGTTATTCCTCAGCTCTGCGAGAGCGCGAACGGCGGCTGTGAACACTTCTGTCAGGTGGTCCGAGGAAACGTGGAGTGCTCCTGCACCGACAGATATTTCCTGGCATCGGATGGAAAATCCTGTGACTCCGACGGTGAGAGGGGCTCAAGAGTTGATGGTTGCCCAGTTTGACCTGAAAAACCCACCGACAGCCTTACTTCCTGTTCCCACTGCTGCAGCCTTTGGCCTCATGGCAACATCATGACAGTTCGCATCAAAAGGGGAACTGAGGGACGTTCTCCCCCTCTGAGGGACAACGTTCTCCCTTCTGAGGGACGTTCTCCCCCTCTGAGGGACGTTCTCCCCCTCTGAGGGACGACGTTCTCCCTTCTGAGGGACGTTCTCCCCCTGAGGGACGACGTTCTCCCCTCTGAGGGACGACGTTCTCCCCTCTGAGGGACGTTCTCCCCCTCTGAGGGACGACGTTCTCCCCCTCTGAGGGACGTTCTCCCCCTCTGAGGGACGTTCTCCCCCTCTGAGGGACGACGTTCTCCCCTCTGAGGGACGACGTTCTCCCCTCTGAGGGACGTTCTCCCCCTCTGAGGGACGTTCTCCCCCTCTGAGGGACGACGTTCTCCCCCTCTGAGGGACGTTCTCCCCCTCTGAGGGACGACGTTCTCCCCTCTGAGGGACGTTGTTCTCCCCCTCTGAGGGACGACGTTCTCACCCTCTGAGGGACGACGTTCTCCCCTCTGAGGGACGTCGTTCTCCCCTCTGAGGGACGTCGTTCTCCCCCTGAGGGACGACGTTCTCCCCCTCTGAATTACTCCAACATTTTGAATATAAAAATAACTCGATTCAGGAAATAATTTAAACTGTAAAATTTCTGAAGAAATTTTGATGGGTGCCAAACTACTGCCCACCCTATCAACAAACCGTTTGGTTCAGTTAAAGCTGAGAGTCTCCTGTCACATATAAACTTTGAATGAGGTCTCTGGATTGTTGTATGGCTGAGTTATGAGGCCTCCAAAATAGGGCAGTTTTTGGCATTTTCTGCTCGGTAAGTACTTTTCAATGCATTTTCCCATTGCATTGTGGGTATTTTCAAACTTCCCCTCACTATCAGCTTAAAGGAGAAAAGTAGATCAGATTTATAACATGAAGCTGTTATAACAGGGCAGCCATCTTGGCTCTGCCCTCATAAGCAGTCTTAGAACAGAGCAGGCTAACGAGGCGTTGCCCCGGTAACAGGAGCAGGTGCGGCTCGTCTGGGTCTCTGACATGTACGCTCACTTTGCCTTCTTAAAATTACACTATAATTTTAACTGCACTCAACTGTCTCGAACAACCGGTCGCTGTTCGAAAAGTAAAAGCCGTAGTCGAATAATTCTTGAACCGTTAGCGCCCCAAGAGACGGCAGAAGCCAGCGGTGTGATTTTCATTCGGCTACTATGTGTGGCTCGTTTTTTATGGCAGTTTTAAAATAATATTTCACCTGAATTTGATGACTTTAGGCCTTTATAATGGAAATGGAGAGGGAATTTGTAATAAATATGCGGGGCACGTTTTGAAGTAAAATTTGTCCAGATTGGGCAGATATTTTGGACATGAGAGACATTTGTTCAAGGAATTGGTGCAGTATCAAATTTACAGTGGGGGTTTGAGTGGGAGAGCATCCTCGGCCGAGTTTTCCAAAAAACATAAACTGCCGTTGTGTCAAAGCTGTATAATGTATTCATGACGAGTTAATCTCAGCAGTTGGGTTCAGTCCTGTAGTTTTAATCTAGGATTAAACTAAACTAAGGATTAAAGTATGGCCTCCGTTTCCATCAGTGGTCCTGCTGCTGCTTATCTGGAGTCAGTAAAACATGGCTTCCACTGCCAAAAACCAAGGCGACTAAAGAAAAACAACTTGCAAAGAACCTCGACTTCATGGATATGTGGGAAATTTTGCATGTCTTCAAAGACCTCAGAAAGAATCAGACCTGAGTCACAGCTGAAGAAACAGATGAAAGAAAAAAACAACATTTGAGAAAACTATTCAGACAATAAAACGTAGTCCTGACAAAGTTTAGATGACTCAAACATCCTTTCATCGAAGTTAAACGTTCAGAAATATTGCCAAAAAAGACGCTGACCTCCAAGCTTCTCTTTTACAGAGACCTTCAAATGTGGCGCCCTCGTTACGGAGAACGTCCGGACGGTTTTCAGGTACGAGCGAGGGAACGCCACGGAGCCGATGCCCAACGCAAACTCCACCGAGCAGCCCAACGACCCCAACAATCTTTCCCCACTGATTGACACCGACAGCCAGGTTCCGCCGCAGGATTTAGTTGTTGAACAAAAGATCTTTTCTCAGAGGGCAGGTATGACTCGCATCGTCAACGGAGAGGACTGCCCGCCAGGAGAGTGTCCGTGGCAGGTAGAGATACCGAGATACTGGCTGTGTTCGAAACCGCATACTTCTCCCACTACTCCTACTACTAACGTTTTGAGTTAGTATGCAAGTTTGAATGAGCGAGAACTTCCCGGATGTATACTAGATTCTCCTAAATGTTGGGTATGCATCATGAGGTTACTACTCATACTCAAACTACCCATGATGCAACGTAACGTGACGTCGCCGATCGTCATTTCCTGTCAAAACGGCAGTTTCAAGCTAGCTACAACGAGGGTAGGTTCACTTCCTGTTTTCAAAACAAAAGAACCAATTGTATGGTAATGGCTTTCCCTATGATAAAAGGCAACGGGTATTTTATTTTGTGAAAATAACCGGAAGTGCGTTGCTCACTGCGGCTAGCTTTAGTAGCGCCGAATTCGTGGGAACAAAATTGTAAACAGCCGGTATTTTGTCAGGTTTTCAACACGTTGGGGATCTAAACGACTACTTTCTCACCTGAAAATGTTTCAAATGTTGCTAAAGTTTACAGAGTTTAGAGCTTAAGAGAAATCATCGTCAGGCCGGCTGATTTCGGCTCAGGCAGGAGCAAAATGCATTGTGGGTAAACGCTCTGCATACTGTCTGATCGATCAGTATGTAGTATGTAGTATGGAAGTATGCGGTTTGGAACACAGCCCCTCTGACAGTGATCTGTGGGATTAAAGCACTGAGCTTCAGAGCTTCAGAGCTTCTCTTCTCCGTCCCTTTTTTTTCAGGCTCTCCTCCTGAACGAGGACAACCAAGGCTTCTGCGGAGGAACCATCCTCAACGAATACGTCATCCTGACCGCTGCCCACTGCATGAACCAAACACGCTACATTTACGTCAAGCTCGGTGATTTTTGTCTTATTTACTTACAGAAAAATCATGAAAATAATTCCTCAAAATTTAAATTGAAACATCATCAGTATGTAAAAACATTTTCTTTCTAAACACTGTTGTAATAATTCATGTTTTTAATAAATATGACACTAAGTTTTCATAACATCCCAAATTATTTACCTGCTCTTGGTTTGTTTAAATGGTCATAACTAATTCGTATTATCTTGATATGTATTTATATCTTTATATATATTTACTCTGTCATCAGTTCTGTTATTTTTCGGCACTTTGTGTTTCATTTATGAATAAAATGTGCGATAAAACTTTACAGCCATTAAAATCTTTCTTTGTTCCCGTCGGTTAATACAGAAACTTAACGGCTGTAAAATGTGTTTTTGTGTGTTCAGGCGAGTTTGACACTCTGGTGGATCACGGTAACGAAGCTGTACACCACGTGGCAGCTATCGTGACCCACTTTAAGTACAGACCGGACACCTACCACAATGACATCGCACTCATCAAACTGGCCACGCCCATCAAGTTCACCAGGTACATCCTGCCAGCCTGCATACCCGAGTCGGACTTCGCTGAAAAGGTGAACATTCAAGCCATCGCTTTCAACCATGTTGAACATGTTTGTCATTAATTTGTTCAGACTGAGCGTTATAGCTTAGCTTAGCATAAAGACTGAGAACAGTTGGACACTGCTAGCTTAATGTTGGACATTTAAACAAAAGCAGCTAGCTACCTGAACTTACTTTACAAACAGACATGAATATAGATTTCCTCATCTTACTAATGTATATTAACTGCGACACAAAAACATCCAGAGTAACTCAAAGCAGTTTCAAGCTAAATACATACTAGCTAAATACTTTGGCTGCAGGCTGAAAACCCATCTCTTCAGGAAACACTACCCAGAGCCGCCCTCTGAGGACATCATCTGTTTCGTACTAGCTTCTTACGCACTTCTTTGTTTTCTAAATCGTCTTTGTTTTCTAAATTTTCTCTGTTTCCTATATTGTCTCTTGTTTCCCAAATGGTCTTTTTTTCTAAATTGTCTCTGTTTTCTAAATTGTCTCTGTTTACTGAATTGTGTTCGTTTCCCAAATTGTATTTGTTTTCTAAATTGTATTTGTTTTTTTAATGTATGTTTCCCAAATTGTCTTTTTGTTCTAAATTGTCTCTGTTTCCTAAATTGTCTTTTGTTTCCTAAATTGTCTTTTTTTTTCTAAATGGTCTTTTTTTTCTAAATGGTCTTTATTTCCTAAATTGTCTTTGTTTTCTAAATCGTCTTACTGCACTTACTCTAGCACTAGTTCTGCTCTTAGCTGTTTGGTTTTGGAAGGGAATGCACTTATGATTTCTTGTGACCTGAAGTTCTTTTGCCTACCGATGTGGAACACACTGATAGTAAGTCGCTTTGGATAAAAGCGTCTGCAGAATGACCGTAATGTGATGTAATGTAATGTTCTGATAATGTACATGTAGATGAAATGTTGAACTACGTGCCTTTTGGAGGCTATAAAATGAGGTGGAAGCAGCACTGCTAACCTACCTTTCTCACCTCCTGTTACAGGTCCTGATGCGCCAGCAGGATGGTATGGTCAGTGGTTTTGGTCGTCTTGGCGAGGGCCGGCAGCCGTCCACCATCCTGCAGCGCCTCACCGTACCTTACGTGGATCGGCAAACCTGCATGGAGTCCACGCAGCTGCGCATCTCGATGCGCATGTTCTGCGCCGGTTACGACAGCGTAGCCAAGGACGCCTGCCAGGGCGACAGTGGCGGGCCGCACGTCACGCGCTACCGTGACACCTACTTCATCACTGGCATCGTGAGCTGGGGCGAAGGCTGCGCACGCAAAGGCAAATACGGCGTCTACACACAAGTATCCAAGTACATCCGCTGGATCCGCGAAGGTATCAATAGTCTGATGCCCAAAGACACAAATGGCAGCAGGCTCAAGAGACACCACGGCCCCATCGAGAGGCTGTACCTATAAAACACCCGTAAAAATGTTATCTTCCAGTATCCTTCTTCCATTACCATCCACTGGGCAGAGATCAGCCACATGTTCTGTCTTTTATGTAATCTCTTCAAAGCAACATGGTCAGAAACATGACTAAGTTCGTGGTGCTGGAGTTCCTCAGGGCTCTACCTTTGAGCTTCATCATTTTTAATTTAGTTTAGGCTGGAGTCCTTGTCTTTGTGCCTGTGAAGCACTAGAACAATAGTTTTATGTAGCTCCCGTGGCTAATGTGTTAGCAAACGGCTGTTTTCTTTCTGTAGCAACAATCTCATGGTTTACAGGTGAGGAAACTCCAGTTTCTACTCTACTTTAGCTCAGTTTTTGGTCTCTGCCACCAGCTCGTCTCTAACTGCCCTTTGGATGTAGACAGATGCACCCAGAATGTTGATTTAACAGCTTATTGTTCAGTATTATTAAAAGTGTGGAAAAAAACCTTTCAAATCTGTGTGTTCAGATGTTTGTTTTCATGTATTTTTTTAATCATTTACCTGGAGAAATTAGAACCGAAGCTCATCTGAAAGGAATAAAGAGAAGTTAAGCTGATGCTCTCCTGTAAATGAAATGTATTTTGGATGCTTTTTAACTGTCCCAAAAGACGTCAGATTATTTCATCATTCTTGGGTTTTTAAGTCTTCGTTGTTGAGTCAAATTGATGAAGTTTGGCTAAAAAGTCTTTTTGTCCAACTGAATATTTAATTGAAGGTTCTGTGGTTTAAAATGTGCTTAAATCTGTTTGTTTGCCTATATTAACGTATAAAGCTGCATCTCAAAAGGCGAGTTGGAGAGTTGACCGTTTCTATCCAGATCAGGATCACTTTGAATCTCACAACTTTACCGCTCTAAATTTTGATCTCTGGGAATTGTCTATGTTTCCTGAATTGTCTCTGTTTCCTAAATTGTCTTTGTTTCTTAAATTGTCTTTGTTTCCTGAATTGTCTTTGTTTCCTGAATTGTCTTTGTTTCTTAAATTGTCTCTGTTTCCTAAATTGTCTATGTTTCCTAAATTGTCTATGTTTCCTAAATTGTCTATGTTTCCTAAATTGTCTTTGTTTCCTGAATTGTCTTTGTTTCCTAAATTGTCTCTGTTTCCTAAATTGTCTATGTTTCCTAAATTGTCTATGTTTCCTAAATTGTCTTTGTTTCTTAAATTGTCTCTGTTTCCTAAATTGTCTATGTTTCCTAAATTGTCTATGTTTCCTAAATTGTCTATGTTTCCTAAATTGTCTTTGTTTCTTAAATTGTCTTTGTTTCCTGAATTGTCTTTGTTTCTTAAATTGTCTCTGTTTCCTAAATTGTCTATGTTTCCTAAATTGTCTATGTTTCCTAAATTGTCTATGTTTCCTAAATTGTCTTTGTTTCTTAAATTGTCTTTGTTTCCTGAATTGTCTTTGTTTCCTGAATTGTCTTTGTTTCCTAAATTGTATATCTCAAACAAGATTCCATTCTGATCTCTGGGAACTTAGTTTTGAGTTTCAGCCTTTAAAGCTTCAGCACCTTGATGACACATTAAGGTAAACGGATTCATTTGGGCTTTCCTGGGGCTTCTGACCTCCTAGCACAAAGCATTGAACACTCTGATCTCCCAGCAGCCCGAGCTTTGCGTCTCGTCCTTGATCTGGACCATGAAAGGACTCACATTATTGATCTGGGTGAGGAAATCTCTCCCTGTTTACCTCTGAATAAACAGAATTCTGCCTGTTTTGTGTGGTTTGGGAGGACAGAGTCCACTGCAGCGATTACTCCAAACGTAGTTTTCCATTTTTAACTCTTTAGAGAAACAGAACCAAGTGGAATCTTTTAAGAGAACAAAAGTTTTACGACTTCACCGGATCAGATTTAGAAACACAATGCGCTCAAATTAACCTGGAAACAGACACTTTGTGGCTTTATTTTGGACTAAACGGTTGGTTCAGTTCTTTGAAAAAGTTCGATTGATTAAAAGTACGATAAAATCCAGATGAGAAGCGACGGTTTACGGGAAGTCCAGTAAGATTTGTGCCGTGCTGAGCAGGTTTGTGAGTCACCGGCGTGTTGGCATGCGTGTTGGCATGCGTGTTGGCATGCGTGTTGGCGTGCGTGCAGTCAGTGCCACGGCAGTCAGCATCATGTCGGCGTCTCTGCTCGCGTTCTGCCTTCTCGGATGTTTCCTTCAGGTGTTCGGCCAAGGCAAAGGTAAGAGCTCCTTCTCAGACTCCATTTCTGTCGGTAATTACGAGCCAACAGACTCCGTGCTTTTAGTTTAACATTTAATAGTTTCCACGTCACTTCGTTAAAAACTCATAAACATCTCAACAAGTTAAAGTGAAAATAATAAATCAAGTTACGCCTTAAAAATAGCACTATTTATAAATAAAGTATTATTTCATCGTATTACAATGTCATAACTACAACTTACTGTTCGGTGGTTTATTGAGAAGTTACACTTTTAGTTTATAACTAACTATGTTTAGTAACTAACTGTCGAGTAATAATTCAAACTGATGTTTAAACGATGTTTAGCAATAATTATGACTCATTTAGTCACAATAACAAAAAGTTAAAGTGACTTTTAGTCGTAACAATGAATGTGTATGAATGAGGCTGGTTGGGTTAGAGTAGGTAGGTTGTTTATGTTAAGTAGTGTTAGATAGGGTAAGAAGGTTGGTTGGTAGATAGGCTAACTTAGGTAGTTAAGGCAAGGTAAGTTAGGTGTTTAGTTCAGGTTGTTAGGTTGGGTAGCTAGGTTATGTAAGTAGGGTAGGTTGATACTTTAGGCAGATTTTTGGTGGGTAATAGGTTTTATAAAGAAAACATTTCAGCTCATCTTGAGTTTGATGGCAGTAACACATCTAAAAAGTTGGGAAATGGGCAACAAAAGGCTGGAATAGTAAAAGAAACAGCCGGAGGAACATAGTGCAACCAATTATATTAATTAGCAACAGGTCAGTGACATGATTGGTATAAAAAGAGCACCTCAGAGATGCAGAGTCTCTCAGAGGTAAAGATGGACAGAGGTTCAAAACATTGACAAAATAAGGTTGGTAGATTGGTAGTTCAGGTAGACTGGTGGGGAGGTTCTGATCCAATCCGATTCATAGCTCAGACAGGTAAGTTAGGGGTGGGTTAGGTTCAGTAAGTAGATCGGTTAAGTTATGTAGTTAGAAGAGGAATGTTGTATGGATTAGATTAGGGTAGGTAGTCAGGTTGGATAGTGTAGTGGGGTAGGTTGGAAGGAGGGGTATGTAGGGTTTGGGTTTGGTGAGGTTAGGGGTGGCAGGTAGGTCAGAAGGGGGTGGGTTAGGGTTAACATCTTTCAATTGTGTGTGCTAGGTTAGATTTAGTGGGTAAGTGAGGTAGTTTGGATAGGTATGTTGTATGGATTGTTGTTAGGAGAGGAAAGTAGGTTAGTTTCCTACTTAACCTGTTAGTTACCTACTTAACCTGCATAAATCCCAGCAGGTTAGTTACCTACTTAACCTGTTAGTTATCTACTTAACCTGCATAAATCCCAGTAGGTTAGTTACCTACTTAACCTGCATGGATCCCAGTCAGTTAATATATATTGTTATTGAAGTTTATCATAATTATGCATTAATCCAGTCAAATGATCATACATTTATAAGTCAGTTTATCATAATTACTCTAACAGTAATGAGGTAAATATCGTGATTAAACAAAGTAAACTAAGTAATTCATGAGGCTTCTGCGTTTGCAGTGTTTCAAGGGGTTCCTGGGGCCCACGCCGTGTTCCTGAGGTCCAAACGGGCCAACCAGTTCCTGGTGGAGGAGATCCTGCAGGGGAACCTGGAGAGGGAGTGCTACGAGGAGCTGTGCAATTACGAGGAGGCGCGGGAGGTCTTCGAAGACGACGCCCAGACGGTGATTCCAAAACCAGCCAGTTCAGGTCAGAGACAGAAATCCACAGCCAGGTTCTAACTGATGGTTGTTTGTCTGCAGGTCGCCTTCTGGACGGTTTACTATGGTGAGTTCCACTCAACGTTAAGAAACTATTTACCGAAAGTTAAATAAATTTCTGGTTTATTAAATAATAAACCAGAAGAATCAGTCGGGGTGAGCGGGGTAGGATGATCCATTGTTTACAGATGTGGTCCACAAGCAAAGGGAAAATAAGACGTCTCTGAGATCTAAAACTGTCTGAAAAGCATTTTTAATGAGATCTGAGTCATCAGGAAGATTCTAAAGATGAGGGGTTAGGGTAACCTAGGGTTAGGGTTAGGGTAACCTAGGGTTAGGGTTAGGGTTAGGGTAACCTAGGGTTAGGGGTTAGGGTAACCTAGGGTTAGGGTAACCTAGGGTTAGGGTTAGGGTAACCTAGGGTTAGGGTAACCTAGGGTTAGGGGTTAGGGTAACCTAGGGTTAGGGTAACCTAGGGTTAGGGGTTAGGGTAACCTAGGGTTAGGGTAACCTAGGGTTAGGGGTTAGGCCTAACCAGAGATGGGGACTCGAGTCACTGTGACTCGAGTTGCTGTTTTGATGACTAGTGACTTGACAAAAAATAAAAGACTTGAGACTTGACTCGGAAGTTAAAGACTCGGAACTTGACTTGAGACACGATGACTTGAATGACTTGAGTGTTAAGCATGTAGCACAACTTCGAACTTTGTTCGTCATTTGAAGATCCAGTCTGACCAGTAACTCCTCGTCAAATAAGCTAATATTATCTTGTTAGCCTAGTCGGTAGTTAGCTAACGTTAGCTTGATATGACACGGGGTTGGGTTGGGGAACAGTTACTTATATATTGTCTTTTCATATTTTTAAGATCAGATTCTGCAGGTAAAATTGCAATAATAAGGTGACTTGACTTTGACTTGACCTATTACAGGACTTGACTAACTTGAGACTTGCACATATGTGACTTGGTCCCATCTCTGGGCCTAACCCTAGGTTACCCTAACCCTAAAATTCAACAACTCCTTTTACAAATTAGATTTATTTCACAAAGCTAACCAAATACCTTTTATGACTTTTTTTTTTAAATGCCACGTTTTGTTTTTCTGAGACGGGAACCAGTGTGAACCCAACCCCTGCCTCAATGGAGGGAACTGCACTGACAAGGTGGGAGGGTTTTCCTGTGCCTGCGGCACCCCCCACTATGGACCAATCTGTCAACTGGAAGCCCTGGAGAAGCTGCTGCCTGAACCGCAAACCACCACACCAGGTTTGACCCCCCCCCCACAGATCCCTGGAACAGTGGCGTCGATGTTACTGCTGCCTTAGCTGGAGCGGTGGACGGTTTTTATCTGTATGTCCCGTCTGCCTCAGAATTCTCAGAGTGTCCGACCGAAGGCCCGACGGCTTGTCACCAACTGTGCACGGCGTCGTACCGCTCCTTCACCTGCTCGTGCATGACGGGATTCAAACTTCAGAGCGATGGGCGGAGCTGCCTGCCTGAAGGTTCAACCCCCAACTGCAGCAGTGAGACGTCAACCAGAGCAGCCAAAACTGGTGAAATAACCTCTTCTTTGTGTCCACAGTAACGTTTCCCTGCGGAAGGCTTTCTGACGCCACCGTCTCGATGTGTCGCCATGGTTACTGCCCCTGGCAGGTGAGACCCCTTCAGTCAAAGACTAAAAAGAATGAATTAAAGCTGTAAAATGAGGGCTAAACGTTGGTGGTGGGTTTGTTTTCCCAACCCAGGTGTCTCTGCACAGCAAAGGGGTGGAGCTCTGTGGGGGAGTGGTGCTGGGCAAACGCTCCGTTCTGACCGCCGCCAGCTGCCTCGTTCTCAACACTGACCCCCGACCCGCCAACTTCTACGTGGTTGCTGGTGCTTAACTTTAAAGTTTTAAACATAAGCCATAAGAAAGTATGAGGGCAGCGCAGTATTTACATGGGGTAAAGCGAGCAGCCGTAATAAGATCGTAGAAGGAAATGCTAAAAAGTCAGAGCTGAACTCAAACTTCAGACACGTTTTCATTCAGTGACACTTAAGTCCATTAATCCACTGAAATGACAGAAATAAACTGTAGTGATAACATTACAGTCATATACAAGGAAGTGGAAGAACTTGGCCGGTCAGCATGACCATCCATCCATCCATCCATCCATCGTGTCGCAGCTTAAGCAGAGAAACCCAGGCGTCCCTGTCCCTGGCCAGTTCCTCCAGCTCTTCTGGGGGACTCCGAGGTGTTCCCAGGCCAGCCGAGAAACATAGTCTGTGTTTGAAACCGCATACTTCTCCTACTACTCCCACTAACTTTAACCTTTTTTTAAGTTCCCGGATGCATACTAGATTCTCCGAAATGTTGGGTATGCATCATGAGGTTACTACTCATACTCAAACTACCCAAGATGCAACGTAACGTGACGTCGCCGATCGTCATTTCCTGTCAAATCGTTAGTTTCAAGCTAGCTACAGCGAGGGTAGGTTCACTTCCTGTTTTCAAAACAAAAGCACCAATTGTATGGTAATGGCTTTCCCTATGATAAAAGGCAACGGGTATTTTATTTTGTGAAAATAACCGGAAGTGCGTTAGCTCACTGCAGCTAGCTTTAGTAGCGCCGAATTCGTGGGAACAAAATTGTAAACAGCCGGTATTTTGTCAGGTTTTCAACACGTTGGGGATCTAAACGACTACTTTCTCGCCTGAAAATGTTTCAAATGTTGCTAAAGTTTACAGAGTTTAGAGCTTAAGAG
Source organism: Odontesthes bonariensis (assembly GCF_027942865.1). Lineage (NCBI taxonomy): Eukaryota > Metazoa > Chordata > Actinopteri > Atheriniformes > Atherinopsidae > Odontesthes > Odontesthes bonariensis. Next base: position 2,378,419 of record NC_134516.1, read on the forward strand.
AAATCAGCTTCAGGCCGGCTGATTTCAGCTCGGGCAGGAGCGAAATGCATTGTGGGTAAACGCTCTGCATACTGTCTGATAGATGAGTATGCAGTATGTAGTAGGCGGTTTCGAACACAGCTATAGTCTCTCCAACGTGTCCTGGGTCTTCCCCGGGGCCTCCTCCCAGTGGGACGGGCCCGGATCACATCACCAGGGAGGTGTCCAGGAGGCATCCTAACCAGCGGTTCTACTCCGAGCCCCTCCCGGATGACCGAGCTTCTCACCCTATCTCTAAGGGAGAGCCCAGACACCCTGCGGAGGAAACTCATTTTGGCCGCTTGTATTCGCGATCCCGTTCTTTCGGTCCCTGCCCACAGCTCGTGACCATAGGTGAGGGTAGGATCTCATTCTTTCGGTCACTACCCACAGCACGTGACCATAGGTGAGGGTAGGATCTCGTTCCTTCGGTCACTACCCACAGCTCGTGACCACAGGTGAAGGTAGGATCTCATTCTTTCGGTCGTTACCCACAGCTCGTGACCACAGGTGAAGGTAGGATCTCATTCTTTCGGTCACTACCCACAGCTCGTGACCATAGGTGAGGGTAGGATCTCGTTCTTTCGGTCCCTACCCACAGCTCGTGGCCATAGGTGAGGGTAGGATCTCGTTCTTTCGGTCCCTACCCACAGCTCGTGACCATAGGTGAGGGTAGGATCTCGTTCTTTCGGTCACTACCCACAGCTCGTGACCATAGGTGAGGGTAGGATCTCGTTCTTTCGGTCCCTACCCACAGCTCGTGGCCAGAGTTGAGGGTAGGATCTCGTTCTTTCGGTCCCTACCCACAGCTCGTGACCATAGGTGAGGGTAGGATCTCGTTCTTTCGGCCCCTGCCCACAGCTCGTGGCCATCGGTGAGGGTAGGATCTCGTTCTTTCGGTCACTACCCACAGCTCGTGACCATAGGTGAGGGTAGGATCTCGTTCTTTCGGTCACTACCCACAGCTCGTGACCATAGGTGAGGGTAGGAACATAGATTGGCCGGTAAATCGAGAGCTTCGCCTTCTGGCTCAGCTCCTTCTTCACCACGACGGGCCGGTGCAGAGCCCGCATCACTGCAGACGCCGCACCGATCCGCCTGTCAATCTCCTGTTCCAATCGTTTATTCGAAACCTGAACTGGGGAAGGATCTCATTCCCGACCCGGAGAGGGCATTGGCCTCCAGCTATGCGCCTGTACATTGGGGTTTACTCCAGTGGACGAGAGGGTAGCCTCCCTCCGTCTGTACACGGTCAGCATGACGTGAACCACAATCCCACAACCATCTTTTCATGCATGAACCTTTCCAGGGTTCACCGACAGCTTTTAAACTGGAGCATTTGCACAGTAGCCTGTAGGCGACTCTGGATTTGTCCCTGAAAGGAACCTTAGAGAAACACTAAAGAAGAGTTATATTATAAAACTGGGTCTTCCATCTGTTCATCCATTATCATCTGCCTGGTGTCAGAACCAACAGGTCCAGCAGGGAAACCCAGACATCCCTTCCCAGCTCGTCCAAAAGGAGGCGACCAGGAGGCACCCAACCAGATGAACCACCTCAGCAACCAGCCATGGTGGTGGGCGAGTCTTTCCCCGAGTCGTCCTGAGACTGCCTCCTCATTGGAGAATATGGTGGCTGGATTGAGGATATAAGCAAAGTGTTACTTATCCTACCACTCAATGACATCCCCAGTTCAGGTCACATGTTCCCCAACCAGACTGAATACAACCCGGAAAGGTCTTTGCCTTTACTTTCTGAGCCAGTTTGACAGAACTTGTTTGAGGCCAACTCACAGATCAGACAATCCAGATCAAAACGGGTCTGAACCTGTTTTTACCAGATTTAATCCAGATTAATTACAGTCTGAACTTGTTTCTACCAGATTTAACCCAGATCAAAACCGGTCTGAACTGGTTGGGAGGTTCAGGTGTCCCTAGGGACGACCAAGCCTCATTGGTCTCCTCCTAGGCCTCCTTCTTCAGCTTCACAGGCCTTTAAAAACCTTTTTTGCTACCTTCTAAACATGACACTGTAGTATACCCATCGATCTCCTGGAACATCACCCGACGACGTCATTTTTGATGGTTTCTGGAGGTGTCTTTGGTCAGAAAGCGTGACAAGAAGTTCACGTGTACAGCTGCGCACGTGCAGGGTTCAGACGGAGGTCTGTTTTTAATGACAGTGGTGTTTCATCTCACAACTGTAGGGGGACCCAAAGAGCGAAAGAGAGAAAATAAGGAAAATAAAAGGCCGTTTTACCCAAAATATTGAGTTTTTTAATGAATATTCATCCTTATTTTTACTTCAAACTATCTTTTTAATTTTAATTCCAATTTTTGATTCACAAACTAACCAATTAAAACATACTAGATGTGGGTCACCTACAGATGCTGCCCAAATACTTTTGGCAAAATATGTATAAATTCTAAACAAGTTTTCAGTTTTATTTGTTTCTTTTTTAAATCAAAACAATTCAATTTGTTCCAATGTTGAGTTAAAACGTTTGACTTCCCGTCTCGTCCTCCAGGCAAAAACAAGTTCCCGGTCCAAGCTCTGTACTTTCACAGCCGTTTCCATTCAGACCACCGTGAGAACGACCTCGTCCTCCTCCAGCTGGCCACGCCCCTTTCCTTTGGCCCCGCCCTGATTCACCTCTGCCTGCCCACCAGGGACTTCAGCGAAAACATCCTGATGGATTCTAGGAGAGCGGGCATCGCCGATGGACGGGGGCATGGCCGGAACCAGAACCTGGTCTACATGGAGCTGGACAAATGTCGCAGACAGCTGACCGTCTCGTATCCGCTGAGCAACAAAATGTTCTGCATGAGGCGGCAAAACGGCGCCCCGAGGCAGCAGAGCGACCCTTCAGGGGGTCCAAACGGAGCCAACAGGAGGCCGAAGGCCGGACCGCCGGGGAATCTTAACAACACCCCGAGTCCAAACACAACTTTCCTCAATCAGAACAGAAACTCTGCGAACCGGAGCCGGAATCTAAGTCAAAACGGGACTCTGAATAGAGCAGGAAACCACAACAGGAGCTCAAACAGTCATGACAACGAATCATTGCATGCAGGTGGCGGGTTCGGGTCGGGCGGCGACACAGGGTGGTGTAGCAGCCTGTTGCCGGGGTCACCCGTTGCCACCGTGGAGAAAGGGACGGCGTACCTGACCGGGCTGCTGATGTCATCGACTGTGAGCTGCGACGGCCAAGTGTTCACGAAGGTGTCACGTTACCTGAACTGGATCAGGCCGAGACTGCAGGCAGCCGAGGATCACATGACCCTGCAGGTCAGCGAGGATCCGGAGACGCGCTAGCGCCTCGCCGACGCCGCGCCACCGCCTCCAAAACTCTTTCAAACTGGGGAGGTCCGAGGCGTACAGCAGGCGCCCCATGAACGGAGGCTACAGTCCTCGCTACAGCTGGCCCCGGTTCGATTCCCGCATCGGACGGCCCTGTGCTGCATGTTGTTCCCCCTCCCTCTGCTTCCTGTCTCTCTACACTGTCCTATCTAATAAAGGCATAAAAAGCCCCCAAAAAAGCTTGATTCCTCCAATCGTCTGAATAAACGTGACATTTTAGTACATTTAGTGTGTTTGTTGTTGTGTTTGTCGTTGTTGTGTCTGTCGTTGTTGTTTGTTGCTGTGTTTGTTGCTGTTTTTTGTTGTGTTTGTTGCAACTACGCAATTTCAACCATAAAAGTTTAATTTCACATGTAAATCAGAACCGACCAAAGTGTATTACAGATAAACCAGAGCGATACATTTATTGGTTGCCTTGTCTTTCTGTTTGTTCATCACATATTTCACAGGATATAAAGGAATCCTTTAAGGTTACACACAGTCTTCGTCAGCCTGGGCATGTACAGGGTTCGGATGGTTTGTTTTTAAGACGGTCGCGTTACCTGAGCTGGATCAGGCCGAGCCACAACCTGTAAAACTCCTTAAAAATGAGCTTGTTTCATCCGAACATCTGAAGAAACGTCCCGTCACAACATTCTGACCATAAAAACATGTCATTTTACAGTTTTTCCATTGTTTCGTTGCCAGAAATTAGCTTTTTGACCCATTTTAACCATAATTTGCTGCACAAGAATCAACTTTCAGCTCCTAAACTGTATTTGAACTGTGTAAAATGTTTGTTTTTTTAATAAATAGATGAAAAAAGTTAATGTTTGACCGTCAGGTTTGAACCAGAAACACCTAAAAATAGACTTTAATACCCACAGATACACGCTCTAAAAACCAGCGTCTGTTTTTATTCAAGTACAAAATGAAAAAAATGAAAAAAAGGATCTGCTCAGAAGGGGCGTGTCCAGGAGGCCTTCCCAGCCGAGGGGGATTGTGGGAAATGTAGTCTAGGAGATGGAGGACAGAGGTGGGAATGGATTCTGTTTACTGACCACAAGCTTCTGGTGCTGGTGGGAGATGTAGCCTTTAATGTGACCCTGATTAGATACAAAGAAGAAGAGCCTCTTAGTGTCTATCCACCATGTTTTTATATAAAACATAATACATATAATATATATTATATTATAATAGGGCTGGGGAACGATTAACATGTTTAATCTAATTAATCACATGATTTCCCTGATTAATCACGATTAATCGCATTTGTACGCAGAATCCAAAAATGAATCCAAAAGTAGTGTATAGCTTTTAGCATTTAGCTTTATTTTAAATGTGCTGCCATATGAATGAAAGTGCCATAACATTTGTTGTGCAAACACACTTTTAACATCAGCATCTTTCTGTAGTTTTTATGTAGAAGCCTCGCTCCACTGTCTGTTTCCTTGAATGACTTGCTGCTATCAGTTGTGTGTTTTGCCTTTAAGTGATATTTTAGACTGGAACTACTACGCTGAGAAGACAATTCAACTTGGCAGTGTTTACAGATGACTTTGGTTCTGTCGACTCCGCCGTCTGGAAGAACTTTAACATGAAAATGGCCGAGTAAAAGTTCCGTACCCTTCTCCATGTTTGGTGGATCCGCCGATTACTTTCTTTTCCTGTTCCACAGCAGACAGCAGCAGACTTTTACAAAATAAAAGCCTGTGAGCGACAGACTTTTACAAAATAAAAGCCTGTGAGCAACAACAGACTTTTACAAAATAAAAGCCTGTGAGCGACAGACTTTTACAAAATAAAAGCCTGTGAGCAACAGACTTTTACAGAATAAAAGCCTGTGAGCAGCAGACTTTTACAAAATAAAAGCCTGTGAGCGACAGACTTTTACAAAATAAAAGCCTGTGAGCAACAGACTTTTACAAAAATAAAAGCCTGTGAGAAACAGACTTTTACAAAATAAAAGCATGTGAGCAGCAGACTTTTACAGAATAAAAGCCTGTGAGCAACTTACTTTTACAGAATAAAAGCCTGTGAGCAGCAGACTTTTACAAAATAAAAGCCTGTGAGCGACAGACTTTTACAAAATAAAAGCCTGTGAGCGACAGACTTTTACAAAATAAAAGCCTGTGAGCAACAGACTTTTACAAAATAAAAGCATGTGAGCAGCAGACTTTTACAAAATAAAAGCCTGTGAGCGACAGACTTTTACAAAATAAAAGCCTGTGAGCAACAGACTTTTACAAAATAAAAGCCTGTGAGCAGCAGACTTTTACAAAATAAAAGCCTGTGAGCAACAGACTTTTACAAAAATAAAAGCCTGTGAGCATAAGACTTTTAAAAAATAAAAGCCTGTGAGCAACAGACTTTTACAAAAATAAAAGCCTGTGAGCAACAGACTTTTAAAAAATAAAAGCCTGTGAGCAACATACTTTTACAAAATAAAAGCCTGTGAGCAACATACTTTTACAAAAATAAAAGCCTGTGAGCATAAGACTTTTACAAAATAAAAGCCTGTGAGCAACAGACTTTTACAAAAATAAAAGCCTGTGAGCATAAGACGTTTACAAAAATAAAAGCCTGTGAGCATAAGACGTTTACAAAATAAAAGCCTGTGAGCAACATACTTTTACAAAATAAAAGCCTGTGAGCAACATACTTTTACAAAATAAAAGCATGTGAGCCGCAGACTTTTACAAAATAAAAGCCTGTGAGCAACAGACTTTTACAAAAATAAAAGCCTGTGAGCGACAGACTTTTACAAAAATAAAAGCCTGTGAGCGACAGACTTTTACAAAAATAAAAGCCTGTGAGCGACAGACTTTTACAAAAATAAAAGCCTGAGCGACAGACTTTTACAAAATAAAAGCCTGTGAGCAACAGACTTTTACAAAAATAAAAGCCTGTGAGCGACATACTTTTACAAAATAAAAGCATGTGAGCCGCAGACTTTTACAAAATAAAAGCCTGTGAGCAACAGACTTTTACAAAATAAAAGCCTGTGAGCAACAGACTTTTACAAAATAAAAGCCTGTAAGCGGCAGACTTTTACAAAATAAAAGCCTGTGAGAAACAGACTTTTACAAAATAAAAGCCTGTGAGAAACAGACTTTTACAGAATAAAAGCCTGTGAGCGACAGACTTTTACAGAATAAAAGCCTGTGAGCGACAGACTTTTACAGAATAAAAGCCTGTGAGAAACAGACTTTTACAAAATAAAAGCCTGTGAGCGACAGACTTTTACAAAATAAAAGCCTGTGAGCAACAGACTTTTACAGAATAAAAGCCTGTGAGCAGCAGACTTTGACAAAATTAAATAAATAATAAAATGGGGGGGGTCCGTGGCGTAGTGGGTTGAGAGTTTTTGTAAAAGAAAAAAAATCTAAATAAATAAAAACTGCGTTAATGTGCGATAAAATATTTATCGGCGTTAAATAATTAACCAGTTAACTCGCCCAGCCCTAATATAATATAAAATATATATAAATAGCCCTGTATAAACCAGGTGTGTCTCCATGCGTCCTCACCATGTAAATGAGGTTGGCCAGGATGCACTGCACCTCGTCAATGTCCACGTCCTCCACCTGCATCATCCTCAGAGTCACCAGGAAGGCGTCCAGAGGCAGCTGGTGGGTCCTCAGCAGCAGGTACCTGCAGCGAGTCGTCAGAGATCAGCGAGCTGGAGCCGACGGACACGTTTACACAACGACAGCTCGAAGAAAACTTTATTAAAACGCAACATCCAAAAGAAAAAAACTGAAAACGAGGCCAAAAACGGTCACAGCGCTGTGACCACGACGACCCGGCGCCATCAGAGTCACTCACACTCTCTTGAAGAGGTTCCTGTAGGTGATGATCTTCAGCTTCTCCAGGATGAGGAAGATCCCACAGCGGATGAAGAAGGTCTCGTGCTTGGCCAAAGCCTCGTTCAACAGCAGCAGGTTCCCCTCGCTACAAAGCACACATTCATCTGAGGTCACATGACGCCGCAACACTTCCTGGTTCTGTGCCCCGCCCCTCTGCTTACCTCACAGCTTTGGTGACATCAGCAAACTGCATGAGGTCGTACTTCCTCAGGAGCTGATGAGTCGGCATGTGACCCTGAAATACCAGCAACAGCCTGCAGTCATACTGGGTTTACTGGCAGTTAACAACAGCCGGGTTTAAACTGGATTAACCAAAACACACAGAATCTGATGTAAACCAGATGTGAACCGGACAAAGAGTACAGAAGCATCAATCTTAGTCAGTTTGAACTTGTTTTTACCAGATTTAATCCAGATTAAATAAAGTCTGAACTTGTTTTCACCAGATTTAATCCAGATTAAATACAGTTTGAACTTGTTTTTACCAGATTTAATCCAGATTAAATAAAGTTTGAACTTGTTTTTACCAGATTTAATCCAGATTAAATACAGTTTGAACTTGTTTTTACCAGATTTAATCCAGATTAAATACAGTTTGAACTTGTTTTTACCAGATTTAATCCAGATTAAATACAGTCTGAACTTGTTTTTACCAGATTTAATCCAGATTAAATACAGTCTGAACTTGTTTTTACCAGATTTAATCCAGATTAAATACAGTCTGAACTTGTTTTCACCAGATTTAATCCAGATTAAATACAGTCTGAACTTGTTTTTAATCCAGATTAAATACAGTCTGAACTTGTTTTCACCAGATTTAATCCAGATTTAATCCAGATCAAAACCGGTTCTAAACTTGTTTTACTCAATCTTATCAAGATCTAAACTGGTGTGAATTATTTCACCAGATTTAATCCAGATTAAAAACAGTCTGAACTTGTTTTACTGGATCTAATCGAGATATTCACACTCACTTTACCAGTGACAAAAAGTTAATCCACTTTAAGACAAGTTTGTGGAACTAAACTAAATCTAAACTGATTTTACTCCATTATCTGTTATTCATCTGTGTTCAACCGAAACCGGTATAAATATATTCTGTCTGATTCAATCATGATCCTATCTCATTTCATGGAGCCTAATCTTGAATTCAAATGAATGTAAACTAATAATCTGGCTATAATCCTGATTTATGATGGTGTAACTCCATTTCATTACCTTTAACTTGAATCTAAACCAGTTTAATCCTGATTTATGATGGTGTAACTCCATTTCATTACCTTTAACTTGAATCTAAACCAGTTTAAACCTGATTTATGATGGTGTAACTCCATTTCATTACCTTTAACTTGAATCTAAACCAGTTTAATCCTGATTTATGATGGTGTAACTCCATTTCATTACCTTTAACTTGAATCTAAACCAGTTTAATCCTGATTTATGATGGTGTAACTCCATTTCATTACCTTTAACTTGAATCTAAACCAGTTTAATCCTGATTTATGATGGTGTAACTCCATTTCATTACCTTTAACTTGAATCTAAACCAGTTTAAACCTGATTTATGATGGTGTAACTCCATTTCATTACCTTTAACTTGAATCTAAACCAGTTTAATCCTGATTTATGATGGTGTAACTCCATTTCATTACCTTTAACTTGAATCTAAACCAGTTTAAACCTGATTTATGATGGTGTAACTCCATTTCATTACCTTTAGCTTGAATCTAAACCAGTTTAATCCTGATTTATGATGGTGTAACTCCATTTCATTACCTTTAACTTGAATCTAAACCAGTTTAAACCTGATTTATGATGGTGTAACTCCATTTCATTACCTTTAGCTTGAATCTAAACCAGTTTAAACCTGATTTATGATGGTGTAACTCCATTTCATTACCTTTAACTTGAATCTAAACCAGTTTAATCCTGATTTATGATGGTGTAACTCCATTTCATTACCTTTAACTTGAATCTAAACCAGTTTAAACCTGATTTATGATGGTGTAACTCCATTTCATTACCTTTAACTTGAATCTAAACCAGTTTAATCCTGATTTATGATGGTGTAACTCCATTTCATTACCTTTAGCTTGAATCTAAACCAGTTTAATCCTGATTTATGATGGTGTAACTCCATTTCATTACCTTTAACTTGAATCTAAACCAGTTTAAACCTGATTTATGATGGTGTAACTCCATTTCATTACCTTTAACTTGAATCTAAACCAGTTTAATCCTGATTTATGATGGTGTAACTCCATTTCATTACCTTTAGCTTGAATCTAAACCAGTTTAATCCTGATTTATGATGGTGTAACTCCATTTCATTACCTTTAACTTGAATCTAAACCAGTTTAATCCTGATTTATGATGGTGTAACTCCATTTCATTACCTTTAACTTGAATCTAAACCAGTTTAAACCTGATTTATGATGGTGTAACTCCATTTCATTACCTTTAACTTGAATCTAAACCAGTTTAATCCTGATTTATGATGGTGTAACTCCATTTCATTACCTTTAGCTTGAATCTAAACCAGTTTAAACCTGATTTATGATGGTGTAACTCCATTTCATTACCTTTAGCTTGAATCTAAACCAGTTTAAACCTGATTTATGATGGTGTAACTCCATTTCATTACCTTTAACTTGAATCTAAACCAGTTTAATCCTGATTTATGATGGTGTAACTCCATTTCATTACCTTTAGCTTGAATCTAAACCAGTTTAATCCTGATTTATGATGGTGTAACTCCATTTCATTACCTTTAACTTGAATCTAAACCAGTTTAATCCTGATTTATGATGGTGTAACTCCATTTCATTACCTTTAACTTGAATCTAAACCAGTTTAATCCTGATTTATGATGGTGTAACTCCATTTCATTACCTTTAACTTGAATCTAAACCAGTTTAATCCTGATTTATGATGGTGTAACTCCATTTCATTACCTTTAACTTGAATCTAAACCAGTTTAATCCTGATTTATGATGGTGTAACTCCATTTCATTACCTTTAGCTTGAATCTAAACCAGTTTAATCCTGATTTATGATGGTGTAACTCCATTTCATTACCTTTAGCTTGAATCTAAACCAGTTTAATCCTGATTTATGATGGTGTAACTCCATTTCATTACCTTTAACTTGAATCTAAACCAGTTTAAACCTGATTTATGATGGTGTAACTCCATTTCATTACCTTTAACTTGAATCTAAACCAGTTTAATCCTGATTTATGATGGTGTAACTCCATTTCATTACCTTTAACTTGAATCTAAACCAGTTTAATCCTGATTTATGATGGTGTAACTCCATTTCATTACCTTTAGCTTGAATCTAAACCAGTTTAAACCTGATTTATGATGGTGTAACTCCATTTCATTACCTTTAGCTTGAATCTAAACCAGTTTAATCCTGATTTATGATGGTGTAACTCCATTTCATTACCTTTAACTTGAATCTAAACCAGTTTAATCCTGATTTATGATGGTGTAACTCCATTTCATTACCTTTAACTTGAATCTAAACCAGTTTAATCCTGATTTATGATGGTGTAACTCCATTTCATTACCTTTAGCTTGAATCTAAACCAGTTTAAACCTGATTTATGATGGTGTAACTCCATTTCATTACCTTTAGCTTGAATCTAAACCAGTTTAAACCTGATTTATGATGGTGTAACTCCATTTCATTACCTTTAACTTGAATCTAAACCAGTTTAATCCTGATTTATGATGGTGAAACTCCATTTCATTACCTTTAGCTTGAATCTAAACCAGTTTAATCCTGATTTATGATGGTGTAACTCCATTTCATTACCTTTAACTTGAATCTAAACCAGTTTAATCCTGATTTATGATGGTGTAACTCCATTTCATTACCTTTAGCTTGAATCTAAACCAGTTTAAACCTGATTTATGATGGTGTAACTCCATTTCATTACCTTTAGCTTGAATCTAAACCAGTTTAATCCTGATTTATGATGGTGTAACTCCATTTCATTACCTTTAACTTGAATCTAAACCAGTTTAAACCTGATTTATGATGGTGTAACTCCATTTCATTACCTTTAGCTTGAATCTAAACCAGTTTAATCCTGATTTATGATGGTGTAACTCCATTTCATTACCTTTAACTTGAATCTAAACCAGTTTAATCCTGATTTATGATGGTGTAACTCCATTTCATTACCTTTAACTTAAATCTAAACCAGTTTAATCCTGATTTATGATGGTGTAACTCCATTTCATTACCTTTAGCTTGAATCTAAACCAGTTTAATCCTGATTTATGATGGTGTAACTCCATTTCATTACCTTTAACTTGAATCTAAACCAGTTTAATCCTGATTTATGATGGTGAAACTCCATTTCATTACCTTTAGCTTGAATCTAAACCAGTTTAAACCTGATTTATGATGGTGTAACTCCATTTCATTACCTTTAACTTGAATCTAAACCAGTTTAATCCAGTTTTAAACCAGCGTAAGGCTGTTTTACCCGGAGTGAATGGATTTCTAGTCCCTAAAAGGAGCTGAGTTGGGTTTCTCACCAGCAGCATCTTCACAGGCAGCAGGTAAATCAGGATCATCCTCTTGTTCTTCTGGCTGGAGCGATGACAGTGGTGGAAGGCGTAGGACAGGAACTCCTCCGCTGCAGAGAGGAAAAACGGAATTTCGTGGTCATGACGCTGGTTTCAGCTCCGCAGTTTCAGCTCATTTCTTCTTCTTCTTCTTCTTCTTCTTCTTCTTCCTCCTCCTCACCTGGGTTGTAGTCGCTGTCGAACATGGCCTTGCGGCCCACGTAGTATTTGTAGGTGACTTTCTGAGCCTGGCTGTAGTCGTTCTTCAGGTTGGAGCTGTCGATGGCTCTGATCAGAGGTTTGCACAGGTGCAGCTTATTGATCTGCGCACACATTTAGCATCAAATCAACCATTCAGTGCGTTTAACAGGCAGTTAATGAAACGTTAACGAGTTTAACAGGCAGCTAATGAACCCGGTTCTGACCTTGAAGTAGATCTTAAAGAGCTGGTTGCTCAGAAACATCATCCCCCACTTCTTGGAGTCGTCGATGCCGGCTCGACTGCGGAGGTTTGACAGCAGAAATGAGAAAACATCGATGTGTGTGTGTTTGTGTGTGTGTGTCGGTGTGTGTTAGTGTGTGTGTGTCGGTGTGTGTTAGTGTGTGTGTGTGTCGGTGTGTGTTAGTGTGTGTGTGTCGGTGTGTGTTAGTGTGTGTGTGTGTCGGTGTGTGTTAGTGTGTGTGTGTCGGTGTGTGTTAGTGTGTGTGTGTCGGTGTGTGTGTCGGTGTGTGTGTCGGTGTGTGTGTTTGTGTGTCGGCTGCACTGACTTGTCGCTGGCGCAGACTCTGAAGCAGCTCATCAGCTGCTCCGCCGCCTTCTCTAGCATCTCCGCCGGCTGACCTTTGCCCTTCTTCTGCAGCTGCTGCTCCGCCTGAACACGACACAGATCAGGATTTCTTTTGTCTTTTAAAGGGTTAAAAACTCAATTTCTACTCAACACGAATACCTTAAACTTTCTTTTTGTGTCAGCGCCGTTTATATATATAATATAAATATATATAATATATATAATATAAATATATATAATATAAATATATATAAATAAGGGTTAATAATCAAAAAGCTGCCTCACGTTGTTGGCGAATATCCGGAGGTCCAGGGTGACAGCGAACATGACGGGCAGAGCCCTGAAACCACAAACCAACAGGGTCAGGGGTCAGTGACAGGGTCAGAGGTCAGGGTCAGGGGTCAGGGTCAGGGCTCAGGGGTCAGTGACAGGGTCAGGGGTCAGGGTCAGAGGTCAGAGGTCAGGGGTCAGTGACAGGGTCAGGGGTCAGGGGGTCAGTGACAGGGTCAGGGCTCAGGGGTCAGGGGTCAGTGGTCAGGGACAGGGTCAGGGGTCAGGGGGTCAGTGACAGGGTCAGGGGTCAGTGACAGGGTCAGGGGTCAGGGCTCAGTGACAGGGTCAGGGGTCAGGGACAGGGTCAGGGACAGGGTCAGGGGTCAGGGACAGGGTCAGGGACAGGGTCAGGGGTCAGGGACAGGGTCAGGGGTCAGGGCTCAGTGACAGGGTCAGGGGTCAGGGACAGGGTCAGGGACAGGGTCAGGGGTCAGGGACAGGGTCAGGGACAGGGTCAGGGCTCAGTGACAGGGTCAGGGGTCAGGGACAGGGTCAGGGACAGGGTCAGGGGTCAGGGACAGGGTCAGGGGTCAGGGACAGGGTCAGGGGTCAGGGCTCAGTGACAGGGTCAGGGGTCAGGGACAGGGTCAGGGACAGGGTCAGGGGTCAGGGACAGGGTCAGGGGTCAGGGACAGGGTCAGGGGTCAGGGCTCAGTGACAGGGTCAGGGACAGGGTCAGGGGTCAGGGACAGGGTCAGGGGTCAGGGACAGGGTCAGGGGACAGGGTCAGGGGTCAGGGGTCAGTGACAGGGTCAGGGGTCAGGGACAGGGTCAGGGACAGGGTCAGGGGTCAGTGACAGGGTCAGGGGTCAGGGGTCAGGGACAGGGTCAGGGACAGGGTCAGGGGTCAGGGACAGGGTCAGGGGTCAGTGACAGGGTCAGGGGTCAGTGACAGGGTCAGGGGTCAGGGGTCAGTGACAGGGGTCAGTGACAGGGGTCAGTGACAGGGTCAGGGGTCAGGGGGTCAGTGACAGGGTCAGGGGTCAGGGGTCTCTGACCACTGTTCAGGGGCCACAACAACAAGCACAACTTTCCCCCTCTGAACTCACCAGTTCTCCTCTTTGTGCGACTGGAAGGCCCTCAGGAAGGACGTGGGGAGTCAAGGGTCCGATTACTGATTAATTCTTATTGAATACTGATGACTGATTATTGATAACTGATTATTAATTACTGATTATTGATTTCACAGATTAAAAAGAGTCACACGTGACGTCCTGATGAAGGATATTGGACGACGAGCGTCTGGAACTTGTAGGCTTCTATGAAGTCGTGATTGGCCACCGCATACGTGCACCTGTAACACACACAGCTGTGTTTCCATCACTTCTGAGGACATCCCAATCAATAATCAATACAGGAACAGCCGGAGCGCCCCACCTCAGATGGGCTGCCACCATCTCGTCATACGGCGGCTCCAGAACCTGCTGACACTTCTCCTCCGGGCTGGCCATCTGTAACACACACAGAGGTGAGGTCGTATCCTAGCAACGCCGACGGCGTACCCGAGTGGGCGGGGCCTCACCTGGAGGCGGGGGTTGGCCACGTGAGGGTGCTTAAAGGAGAGCAGCTCGGCGCAGAAGACGCCGTCATGGTTGTCGATGGCCTCGTAGATCTGCGAGAGGAGAGCGGGAAATCAGAAAGAAGGGAAGGAAAGCGAACGAGGGGAAAGGTGACGGAGGTCAGAGGTCACCTGCTGCAGGTACTGGTTGATGGAGATGTGCGCCATGACCGCCGGCTGATTCAGCAGCTGATTACGCCTGAAAAAAGGGTTAAAGCGCACGTTAACAGCCTCAAGTTTCTCTCATCATCATCAGCAAAAGGTGTGCTACACATCCAGAGGCCACGCCCCCTTTTCATCATTCCATTCAACACCTGGTGTTAAATTATTTAGGAGCACACGACTCCATTCCACTTATTTTTTTTTACTGTTTTTCAAGCATTATTTATCTAAAAGGATTCGTTGCTCATTCTTGTTTTTACCTATGTTAGCTGCGTTTACCTCCGTTAGCTGCGTTTACCTACGTTAGCTGCGTTTACCTACGTTAGCTGAGTTTACCTGCGTTAGCTGAGTTTACCTACGTTAGCTATGTTTACCTATGTTTGCTGTGTTTACCTGCGTTTACCTACGTTAGCTGCGTTTACCTGCGTTAGCTGCGTTTACCTACGTTAGCTGCGTTTACCTGCGTTAGTTGTTTACCTGCGTTAGCTGCGTTTACCTCCGTTAGCTGCGTTTACCTACGTTACCTACGTTAGCTGCGTTTACCTACGTTAGCTGCGTTTACTTACGTTAGCTGCGTTTACCTGCGTTAGCTGTGTTTACCTATGTTAGCTGCGTTTACCTCCGTTAGCTGCGTTTACCTACGTTAGCTGAGTTTACCTGCGTTAGCTGCGTTTACCTACGTTACCTACGTTAGCTGCCTTTACCTACGTTAGCTGCGTTTACCTGCGTTAGCTGCGTTTACCTACGTTAGCTGCGTTTACCTGCGTTTACCTACGTTAGCTGTGTTTACCTACGTTAGCTGCGTTTACCTGCGTTAGCTGCGTTTACCTACGTTAGCTGCGTTTACCTGCGTTAGCTGCGTTTACCTACGTTAGCTGCGTTTACCTGCGTTAGCTGCGTTTACCTACGTTAGCTGCGTTTACCTGCGTTAGCTGCGTTTACCTGCGTTAGCTGCGTTTACCTACGTTAGCTGCGTTTACCTGCGTTAGCTGCGTTTACCTACGTTAGCTGCGTTTACCTACGTTAGCTGCGTTTACCTACGTTAGCTGCGTTTACCTCCGTTAGCTGCGTTTACCTGCGTTAGCTGCGTTTACCTACGTTAGCTGCGTTTACCTCCGTTAGCTGCGTTTACCTCCGTTAGCTGCGTTTACCTGCGTTAGCTGCGTTTACCTCCGTTAGCTGCGTTTACCTGCGTTAGCTGCGTTTATCTACGTTAGCTGCGTTTACCTCCGTTAGCTGCGTTTACCTGCGTTAGCTGCGTTTACCTACGTTAGCTGCGTTTACCTACGTTAGCTGCGTTTACCTACGTTAGCTGCGTTTACCTGCGTTAGCTGCGTTTACCTGCGTTAGCTGCGTTTACCTACGTTAGCTGCGTTTACCTGCGTTAGCTGCGTTTACCTGCGTTAGCTGCGTTTACCTACGTTAGCTGCGTTTACCTACGTTAGCTGCGTTTACCTCCGTTAGCTGCGTTTACCTGCGTTAGCTGCGTTTACCTACGTTAGCTGCGTTTACCTACGTTAGCTGCGTTTACCTGCGTTAGCTGTGTTTACCTACGTTAGCTGCCATCAACACCCGGTGACTTTGTTTTTTTTAAATTAACTTTAATTAAAACTAAAATATGGTTCTAAAATCTATCTTTTGGTTAACTACTTATCTGTGTTTTTGTTTTTTGTGAGACTGAGCTCGTGCAGAAATGAAGACGCCTCCCCGTGTTTTAATGGCTTATTTACTGCTCTGTGCAGGGTGCCATGTTTGTTGTTCTGTTTGTGAAGGAAATGAGCAGTAAAACTGAAGCGTAAATAAAAACAGAACACTGTAAAATGAGCACATTTATTTAGGTTTTGGCCTCTTAAAGACGCTTAAACCTGACCTGTTCACATTTTGGAAATGACTCCTTTGCACTGTTTTTAATAGCAGGGCGTGAGTTTGACCAGTAGATGGCAGAAGACGTATTAAATAGTCTAAAATTGGTTTTTAATGAAAGGTTTTGTGTCAAATATGATATTTTCTGCAGCAGCCAGCTGATGATCAGAAGCAGAAAAACATCTAAAACTTGTCATCTCCCGCCTGGACTACTGCAACTCCCTCCTTGCTGGCGCCCCGGCTTCTGCCATCAGACCTCTGGAGCTGGTTCAGAAAGCTGCTGCTCGTCTGGTGTTCAACCTCCCCAAGTTCTCCCACACCACTCCCCTTCTCCGCTCTCTACACTGGCTCCCTGTAGCTGCAGCATCCAGTTTAAGACTCTGGTGCTGGCCTACAGGGCAGTGGAAGGAGCAGCTCCTTCATACCTCCAGGCTGTGGTCCAGTTTCAGACTCTGGTGCTGGCCTACAGGGCAGTGGAAGGAGCAGCTCCTTCATACCTCCAGGCTGTGGTCCAGTTTAAGACTCTGGTGCTGGCCTACAGGGCAGTGGAAGGAGCAGCTCCTTCATACCTCCAGGCTGTGGTCCAGCCCTACACCCCCGCCCGACCGCTTCGCTCTGCGGCCACCAGGCGCCTGGCTGCCCCGTCACTCAGGGGTCCCTGCGCACCATCCACACGGTCACGGCTTTTCTCTGTTCTGGCACCCCGATGGTGGAACGATCTCCCGACTGATGTCAGGACAGCTGAGTCGCTGCCCATCTTTCGCCGTAGGCTGAAAACCCACCTCTTCAGGAAAAACTACCCTGATCCGCCCTCTTAGGACAGCACCTGATCCGTCCTAGTTCCTTACGCACTTATTGTTTCCTCCACCTCTGGCACCCTCTATACTTTCATTACCCCCTACCCGAACCAGGGTTTGCATCCCCACCCCGCTGTGACTGGTGTGCAGTTGGTGAGAGGCTGGTTGGTTATCGCACTTACTCTAGCACTAGTTATGCTCTTAGCTGTTTGGTTTTGGAAGGAAATGCACTTATGATTTCTTGTGAGCTGAAGTTCTTTTGCCTACCGATGTTGAACGCACTTATTGTAAGTCGCTTTGGTTAAAAGCGTCTGCAGAATGACCCTAATGTAATGTAATGTAATGTAACCTGCAGGGCGACTTTGGACACCCCTGAACTAGATGGTGTTTCCTCGTCTTCTGGTCCTACAGTGAGGAACCTCAGAGTTATTTCTGACCAGGATCTGTCCTCTGACTCACATATAAAACGGGTTTCTAGGACTGCGTAATATTGTTAAAATCAGGAACATCTTGTCTCAGAGTGATGCAGAAAAACTGCTCCATGCATGTGTTACTGCAGGACTTCCCCAATCCAACCACTAAATATTACACACACACACACACACACACACACACACACACACACACACATATACATATATATATCATCTATTCTATGTGAATTATAGGAGGATGTTTGCGGTTTGCTGTGCTTTATTGTTTTCATGTAAAGAGCAACTTTGTTCCCAAAGTCAAATAAAATATTAAACCAATTCAGACGTAAATAATGCTTAAATCTGAAAATAAGTTGTCTAAATGATGTCCGCTGCAAAGTAAAACCGGGTTTGTTCACGTTTGTCTGTATAAATGTTCAACAATGCGATTAAATGAGTTTATTTCCGGGTTAAAAACGGTCCTTAAACCTCTGGTTTTTAATTTAAACTCTAAACAAACAACCATGAAACGGATTATGTGAATACAAAGAGCTACGCACCTCTAAAAAAGGAAGATTTAACAAGAAAAGTCCATCCAGTTTGTGTCCGTTCAGCTGCGAGCACGGAGCATTTCAACTGACGCAACAACTTCCGGTTCACTGCCGTTTAACTTCCGGTTGAATCTCAGAAAACGACGCGATGTGTCAAAATAGAGGTTCTCACAAATCAGAAATGACTGAATTTCATCCCAATCATAGAAAAGGCTAAAAAAAGATTTAATCTATGGCTATTAAGAGATCTATCTTTAAGAGGCAGAACTCTAATAACAAAATCAGAAGAATTATCTAGACTTACTTATGCGGCCGTTTCATTACATATTAAAAATAAAACCATTAAAGGGATAGATCAGATGTTGTTCAACTTTTTATGGAAGAACAAAATGCATTACATAAAAAAATCCGTTGTCATAAACACATATGAGAATGGGGGACTTCATTTTTTGGACTTTGCTTCTTTGAACAACACCTTTAAAATCAATTGGATCAATCAATTTCTAAAAAAACCCAAATTCAATGTGGAACTGTATCTCCAATCATATTTTTTCTAAAATTGGTGGCCTAAAATTCCTCTTAGCATGTAACTATAACATAGGGAAAATTTCTATTTCTATTTTAGATCATATATACTGTGATTTTAAGCTCCTTCTGCTAAATATAATTTTTGGTTTTATAGAGTGATGCTCCTGCTGAAAAAGAATATTTTTTAATTAATCTCATTTTAATTCTTGCTAAATATTACATCCACAAATGTAAATTTGCCAAAGTGAAACCCAATTTTTGTGCTTTCATGATAGAACTCCAGATGTATTTTAAGTCAATTTCCTCCTCTAATAACAAGAAAGCTATCAACACTATAAATCTAGTCTCCCACTTTGAAATTTTTAACTCAGTGTAATCCTCATTGTTCATGTCCCCTGGTATATTCTCTCTCTCTCTCTCTAATTTATTATTTAAACTACTTATGTATGTATTTATTTTGGTATGCTTATTTGTTCTTCATTTATTATTAATGATACTTGTCATGTTTTTGCACTTTTTTTGTATCTTGTAAAGCAAAATAAAGTTGTATTAAAAAAAAAAAAAAGGTTCTCACTTCCGGTTCTGGCCAAAA
Source organism: Odontesthes bonariensis (assembly GCF_027942865.1). Taxonomy (NCBI): domain Eukaryota; kingdom Metazoa; phylum Chordata; class Actinopteri; order Atheriniformes; family Atherinopsidae; genus Odontesthes; species Odontesthes bonariensis. The sequence continues at coordinate 2,397,813 of NC_134516.1, forward strand.
GACGTTAACTTTTAGACCTAAATTACATTAATTAGACTCTTTAAGTCATCTATTTATCATTCTAGGAGTTTAACCCCATTATATCAGAACATTTATAAAAGGCTGATAGAGAATAAAGGCTTGTAACGGCGCACTGTTTTTGTAAGCTAGCAAACAAAAGAACACAACAAATGTTTTGGCTCTTCACAACTTTTACACGACTCATTAAAATGATTATTATACATGATTATTATTTAGTGTCAGACAGCATAAACCCAAAATATTTCGTGTTTTGTCTGATCAGCTTAGTTTGATTTATTAATATAGATCAATTTAATTCCATTTCTTCCAACAAAGATCTGGAACTGATGGCTCTGACCACGTTTCCACCGTGTGAGGCTCCATCCCAGACGCCTCCGAGCCCAGAGAAGTGGACTCCGCCTCTGGACCAGGTTCATTTCTGCTCTGCAGAGGGAGAAATGTGCAGATCCCTTCCAGTCTTTCTCTGAGGAACGTTGTTTTAAACACATTTGAGGACAAACTGGAGATCCTCTGAACATCTTTGCTCCTCAGAGACTCATCATGGAGGCTGTAGGACCAGATCATGGTGACAATAATCAAATCCAAAGTCTTTTTAACCTCATATGTGTACCTAAATGGGTCCCGTCAAAGCGTTTTTAGTCATTTGTTGCAGGTCTTGAGTGTAAAAAAAGGGCGTTTATTAACTGACTGAATGAAGCAGAACCTGAGAAATGTTTCTGTAATGAAGTAAAAGTCAAAGTAGGCGTAGAAATAAATGTGTTTTATTGTTTTTATTGTATTTTATGTCATATAAAGGCAGAAGTGTGACTCAGCAAAGACAATGTTTTGATAAATCTTTATTAACATAATTTTTTTTCACATTTCTGCAGAGTTGAACTTTGTTTTTCACCAACAATGAGACGGAAACAACAAGAACATGCAGCACCTGAAACGACCAACAGGAGGAGGAATGAAGCGGCGTTTCATCCCCTGACAGCAGAGGGCGCCGTGACATCACAGTGACATCACAGTGTTTGTGACGACCAACCACAGGACAGTTCGGTGAATGACTTTTAACAGCTTTAAATCAGGATTCAGAGTTATGTGGTCAGATCTTCTCTAACGAGCTTTCACAAATGATCAAAACATCCATCAGTTTAACATTTAGTCACCGGTAGTTAGTTACCAGGTTAGCAGGATGAATAAATAATGTCAGCCAATCAGAAAGAGTGGGCGTGGCCAGGCGGCCACCCGGCAGCACCCACCCGGCTGTGACCAGGCGGCTGCATGAGGCTCTCGTTGCTGATTGGTCCATGGAGAGTGGCGCATGGCGAGTGGGCGGGGCTTAGCTCACTGCATCCGACCGTCCACAGACACGGAAACTGACTGCAAACACACACACATCTGTCTGAGC